>NC_071087.1:77023497-77323497 GCF_027358695.1 Spea bombifrons | reverse complement strand
AACAGCCTTTCCACCACAGGGTCATGTAAATAGAGCTCGTAACCATACAGCCCCTGCATTGACTAACAGAAAGACAGTAGTAGATGAAATGGAATTATGGGATATGGAGTATATCCTTCCAATACAAATGAAATCGTAAAATGGGATTACCTGTTATTTCACATTCAGCTGTTAGAACTGTATGTATGTGTCATGCTTCCTAAACTGCAATATGATGCCTTTTAGCAACGGTTACATTTGAAAATTGAATTGTCTATAATGTGTTTGAAGGTCTGTTGGTGCATTACATTTTACAATTTGTACACGTACAGTGTAATTTTCCTTCTCATTTTGCCCATTATCATCTGCGTAATACTAACTTTTCTATATCTGCCATTGCAGTAGACTCTAGAACCTTTCCCTTTTAAATACTGTCTTTGTATTATCCCCTCTTCTAAATGCAATGTTATCCCATTCATTCCCATCACTCGACCTGTATTAATATTATATGGATGGAGTTGTTGGCTCCTCTGGCACGGAAGGGGTTAAAAACTGAGGAGGCTCCAAGGAAGGCTGGTGGTTTAAAAATGTATTACAAGAGCCACTACCTCCAGTGGAAAAGATGTTGCCTTTGTCACGTGTCAATGCTTGTCCCTTCCTGTCCCTTCTTTTACCCTTCTCCTGCCTTTCTCCTGTTGTTTCTCCTCTCACACCTTTCCCAATATGTTTCACTACTCATACCTACTCTCCTCCTCACCCCAGTCTGTTAAATGCTCCCTAACCTTCCGTTGTCTCCCCTTTTTCTAACGTTTAATGCTGCTCCTAGGGAGAAACTGTGAGTTTAATGGCAACTGAATGCCAGGCTTTTCCTAAATGCACGACCACTTGACCACTCAGACCCCATTCAAAGATTTAGGGTTTGCTGCAGCTGTTTGGAAACCGTTAAATGTGTTTGTGAACCCTACAGATGTAGACATCTCTTGAATTTCATGACAGTGGTGGTTTTCCATCTAATGGACAGCGGTCTGCCTAAAATTATTGGTCCCGACTCTCAGTGAGAGTTGTGTACAAATAACAATAGAATTTTATTACATACAATGGGCAAGATGGACAACTTTTAAACATCAATGAAGAATATGTAATGTTTAGTTGATATATATGAAAATAAAGGAAATCATGTGGTTGATCCAAGGAGAAATCTAACTCCACCTTTGGAGTCAAGGTGTAGTTTTTCCATTTGAAATTAAATGCTTCAGCGTTTTTGTTTTTCCTTTCTCTCTTTTGAATTTAAAACTTTTGATAGGTACATCCTAATTGTTTGCTTTATTGCTATATTGCTATGAACTTGAATTGAATTGTTAATTAAAGGTGCCACTGGGTAATTTTTTTTAAATGCTTTCTGACTTTTATTTCACCATTGGAGCAACCATCTTAACTTCATGTTTTACAAATTTCATGATTATTCCTCCTGTTTTGTTAATTTACTGTTCCCCTTTGTTGTATGCTGATTGGCTCTGGTTGGTTTGTTATGGCAGCAATTATGAAAGGTGAGCCAAAGCTCTAAGCTTCCCCAAGGTAAATTAGCCCTTTAGTTTGCCAAATTCATTGCAAACCAAAAAAAGATCTAGCAAGTTTTAATTTAGTTGCACTAAAAGCTTTAAAGGTAACAGCACTGCTTTAAAAGAGAAACTCTAAAGAAACCATGTAAGCCCCAGAGAAGCCTCCAGGGCATTAAATTAGCTTGAAGTAGACCCCTGGTAGTTCAGCAGTTATTGTAATAAATAATTTATTCATGTTAACATGGCAGAGGAAATCCTGTTGCTAATAGTTACAAACAATATAGATTGATGATTCTACAGAGATAGATGGCAAGAAATTAACTCTCCATGTTACAATCAATTGCTTGAAAATGAAAGCCAGTATTGTGAAAGCTTGGCGGCTGGGCATTATCAGAGTTGTAATCCACAGCAGGCAGTGTGCTTGCCTGCCTGCACAACGTAGGAATTATAGTCTGTAGCAGCTAAGTGGGCCACCCTTATCCAAAGAAAGCTCCTGTAGAAAGACAGCTAGAGACAGCTATTTTTCATAAACATTCTGCATTAAGTGGGAGGAGTGTATCATCTTCATGTATTGTTAAAATGTTCTGCTTCTCTCTGCTGTTAATTTCCTCTGGCTGCAAGGAAGACGAAAATCACATTTGTTTTTCTTTAGAAAAACAGTGTGTGAGCAGTCTCGCTTTTACTGCAGAGTCACGTAATGTGACCTGCTGCCTTCCCGTGGTCATTTGTGAAGTTTTTTCTACTATCTACATACATGCATATACTACACAAGATTCACAGTATTGGCGACATCCCCTAATTTGTAATTTACAGTGAGGTGATATCAGGTTGTTGATCTGGCTCCCTCTTAGGAAACATTCACAGGAATTATAGAAAGACATAATTATTGTTCCACAAACACATCTCCAACATTAGGGAGATCAGTGGATCGCATACATACTGTATTGTTCTACAGCCAATAGGCATACCTGGGAACTTCTCAGCTCCGGCTACCTGGAGCCTTCCCTTGAGGGACGCGGTCAGGACTGCACACTGACGTTGGTGGGCGGCCCCGCTGATGTCGTCGGCGTTCCCACTGATGTCGGTGGGCGGTCCCGCTTGGAAACACCCCCATTTTTAAAAAAATGGGCGGGGAGCGGGGCATGTCCAGAGGATTTGGGTCTTGACCCGGAGGAGCAGAGCTCACCTGGCAATCTCCGGGTCAAAACTCAGAGAGTTCCCAGGTATGGGTATGCCAATAGGAAGAAAGTCCACTGACATTCCCCAGTCCCAGTGACATTTTTGTGGGCTAGCATGTGTGTTTACAAAAAAATTTAAAAATTGCTGTGAGGATGCAATTTTACTGTTATTTAATTACACAGTCAATAGTATTGTATTTTAGCAGTGTGTAGGTCCGGGTGCACATTACATAAGCATAAAAACATAGCATGTAGCAGCGCGTATACAGGCATCGGCCCGACATACATAATCAGGTGGCTGCTGACCTTAAAGTGACTGGGCCGCCAAACATCGCCAGTCTACCTCTGTCCTGAGTAAACAGTAATCCAGTGTTAGAAATAGTGTGTGTTGGGGTGTCATTGTACAATGTTAAAATGAGTGTGGGGTGGGTGTACAGGATTACAATAAGTGTGTGGGTGACAGTGTACATGGTTAGAATGAGTAGGTGTGTGTGGATGTAAGTGTACAGCATTGGAATAGTGTGTGGAGTGCCCGTGTACAGTGCTAACGTGTGTGTTATTGTATAATGTATGGTGTGTTTGTAGTGTGTGTGTTAAAATATGGTGTGAGTCTGTGAGCCAGAAAGGTGGTGTGCAGAGTGACATGCAGGGAGTAGATCATTGAGCAGGGAAAAGACCATACAAAGTAGGGGGCAAAGCAATTATTTCCTGTGCCTGAGTGTGATGCAACCTGTGTAGCTGCTTCTGCATAGAAAATAATTGCTCTGCCCCATACTCTGTAAAGCTTCTTCCCTGCTTGGGGTAAGGGGCAAAACAATATTCCTACTAAGGGTACCAACTGGTCTAGGATTGTCCCTACATGATTTGTGTTTGTGTCTGGATATGTAATGTATGTGTGTGGGGGGGTCTGTGTGTTAGTATGAATGTCTAGGTGTGTGCTCCTCCTGAGGTCAATCTCTGGATCCTCCACTGCTTCAGAGGCTGGGTTTTAACCTCTTCCAGACCAGGGGTTTTATACCTGAATCACTAAACTCTTCCAGACTACAAAATTACCACTAAAATGTAATAATTGAAGCCTGATTCATGATCTGATTTTGAAAATGCCCTTTCTGTGTAAAATTTCCAATGATATCTGATAATTATAGAGCAAATATAAGAAGGTGTGCGAAGTTGTTTTTCACTGGAATATTGTACAAACAGCCCATAAACCACCCACAAAGCATTGAATAGTCCAGATTTTGCCACGCTATACCCAGGGCCGGCCCAAGGCAAAATGCCGCCTGGGGCGAATTTTAGAATGCCGCCCCCCCCTTATCTACCCTTCCTCTCCCTCCGTCCCTGCCGCCCCCCGCCCCATTATCTACCCCCCCCCGTACTTACCTTTCAGCAGTCCTGCGGCGAGACTCCCTGTTCGGTCTCGGTGCCGGCTTGTAATGCTGAGCGCCGGAAATCTTCCGGCACTCAGCATTACAAGCCGGCACCGAGACCGAACAGGGAGTCTCGCCGCAGAGGAGAGAGAGAGGGGCGCCGAGCAGGTACTGACCACTCGGCGCCCCTTTCTCTCTCTTTCGCTTTAAAAAAAAATAAAAAAAAAAGGGCTTGGGGCGGCGAAGTGCCGCTCCTTCAAAAGTGCCGCCTGGAGCGGTTGCCCCACTCGGCCCTGGCTATACCGCTGTCCCACTGAGCTTGTTGGGACAGCGGGATTCATTCTCTGGGAAACATACTGTGCATACTGTGCATGTGCAGAATTATGTGCATACACAATTGCCTATTTGAGTTACGCTCTACCTCCCAAGCTCTGACGGTAAAAGTTGTAAGGTATGCAAAAGTATATATTTCTAGAAAGCAAGCAACCCAGGCTATGTTTGTAGAAGCATTTTGACTTATGCAGTCATTTGTCCTCCAATCACTGACAAATGTAGCCATAACTAAATGTTTTGCACTTTTTCCCACCAATGCTTTTTAGTTATGTGCAGTGACAGACAAATCTATGTGTTCAGCTGCATCTCCAGATTATGGAAATAGCCAACATGCATAGGTTTTCTGCATTTGTGAAAGCTACAGGGGAAGATTCGGAACACTTCCAAAAAACAGTTTACAAATGTGAAATTTGCACATTTTCTTTTGCTGGCCCCATGGCTCATTTAGGATTGTTTAGCAGTCACCTTGTTCAAAACTTCCACAAAAGTATATATTTCTAGAAAGCAGACAGCTTAGGCTATGTAGCTAGGGGCACTTGTCATGCAACCATTTTGCAACCAATCACTGCCAAATGGAGTGTAATTTAGGGTCCCTGGATTGAGGACAATGTCCCCGGATGCAGGGCCGGATTAATGTTCACTTCCACAGGGGCCCTGCAGCTTACCTCACATGACTCTGCTCCGTTCCTGCTTTCCCTGGGAGGGCAAGAGAAGTTGTTCACACGGCGTGTGAGCAACACAGAGGGAAGCAGCGGCCCCTGCGGAAGTCTGCGAGCAACACCGGGAAATCTGTCGTTCAGGTAAGAGGGCGGGTGTATGAACAAGTATGCGTGAATGAATTAATGAATGAGTGTGTGTGATAGCATGTATGTGTAAGTGGGGGGCATGACACAGGGAGGCTGTAAGTGATGTGCATATCTCAAGATTGTAAGCTTGCGAGCAGGGCTCTCTCCACCTAATGTATCAGTTTGTCTTAGTCTGTCAATTCACGTCTTGTCATACCCCTTGAATATATGTATTGTATTAAGCGCTGCGTAAATTGTTGACGCTATATAAATAAAACATGATAATAATAATAATAATGTATTGGCTGCTTGTGCATGATAGGAGTGTGATTGCTGTATTAAATATATATGATTGTTAACCGCAATCACACTCCTATCATGCCCAGGCATACCCAGATTCCAGCATGTACAGGCTGACTTGGCATGATAGGGGTGGGATTGCTAACAGCAATCAAGAGGGGTTAATAGCTTGGGGTTTGTGCTCCAATATGACAGAATTTTTTTTTTTTTATAATACCCATGATTACAGTAAATGCCCAAAAAGTTTTAATTTCATATGAGTCAGTTGTGTGCCAGCTTTCCTTTTATTTATTACTCCCTCCCTAATTCTGTAACCCACTACACTACCTAAAATTCCTTCTACCCACCCACCAAACTAACCTAACACTCATCACTTAAAGATTTTTTGAAAATATTTTTCTCCTCCCCAACCCTCCTAAAAGGTCCCACTGATATTGATGGGCGGTCCCATTGATTTTTGGGGCGTTCCTGCTGACATCACAGGAAACACCCCCATTTAAAGGGGAAATAGGCAGTGAGTGGGGCATGTAAAGACCCCGCTCCAACAACCCGGAGGATTTTCCCAATCAAGTTTCTATATTTATATCAGTAACATAGTGGTACACAGAACACTCAACCTTTCAACTGCATATCCATATTTGCAGCACTTCTGCTTTAAATGTTCAGTGCTTCGGTGAATTCAAACAGTAACAAAATATCCACCAATAATTTGAAACACTAACGGGTCTTGTATCAATAATAACAAATATTTTATTGCCATCAAAAAGCAAAGTTTCTAAGCCTGCTCCACTATAACTTTATTTTATAAAAACTGTTAACAGTAATGGAATATTTATAATAGCTTTAGGGTAATATAGATTCTATTTAATATTATGATTATTGTTTATGAGTGCAAAAGAATTGTAAAGGGTAGAAATAGCACTGTTCAGAATTTTAGCATCAGAATTATTTCTTTTTAACATCCAGCATATGTGGTGGTAAACAGGCAAATAATGGGTTAAGCTGAGCAGGTATGTGCAGGTGCATGGTGAGCGATTGTCTTGTGGTTGTTTAATTGGAACAGCCAAACTCCCAAACATGGTAAAGTTGCTAAAGACAGTTTCAAAAGACAGAAGTCAAACGTTATACACCATGGCAAGACTAATCACAGCAACAGGACATAATGTAATTATACTGCACCATCATGGTCTCTTACAGGCAAAAAAATTCAAGGCAGACAGGGGTTTACAAACAGGCAATGTAGACGCAGTAGTCAATAGACTTGTGCATTCGGATTAGTACAAATTGCAAATTTAACAAATTTTGGCAAAATCAGCGATTTGTATGACACGACAAAAACTGAAGTGAAGCAAAAACTTTGAATTTTTGTCGAAAATTTACAGGCCTTTTCACAAACACTCTCTTACACTCACACTCACTCACACTCTCTAAATGTTTCCCTACCTTCTTTGCCAACCACTATTCTATATTTTATCTTTTATTGTCTCTCTTCTGTCTTCGTCCATATCCTCGTGGACATAAACTGGTGCGAGCCTTTGCCAAAATAGTGGCGCCCCTGATGATGTCTTCTTCCTTGATCCTCCAATCGGGGGAAAGGACATCACTGAAAGTGCCACAATTTTGCCCTAAGGTGAACTTCTGCCCAAATTGCGGAGCTTTAGCTAATGTTTAGATTTAGCTGAGTGGAGGCGTTAGAGTATAAGAGAGTGAGTGAATATAAGTGAATGTGGGCACTGAGCAGCAAATTTTGTTATCAAATTAAAAAATGCCTCCCGATTTTTGTCTGAACCGAATTGGCGGGAAACAAAATCTGTTGCCCGAAAACGCATGGGGCAAGCACGAACCAAAAAATTAATTCGAATCGTTTTTGACTTCCCTTCTCAATCGGACGATGTCCAGCAGTGCTATCAGCTCAGCATTGCCAGAAAACAGTGGGACCCTGTAACATCCATCTACTGTCCGGAGAAGTTTGGTCAGACGTGATCAAAAAAGCCATATCTCTCATGTGGGAGGCCAAGCAACTCAACTATTCACACAGAAACTGGGTTGGAGAAAAATGGCAGCAGGTGCTCTGGACTGATGAGTCAAATTTTTTTATATTTTGATGTAGCAGAAGGCAGGTCACTGAAGGGCAAGAGAGCGGTAAACAAAGTGTTTGCAGGCAACAATAAAGCATAGTAAAGGTTCCTTGCAAGTCTGGGGCTGCATTTCTGCAAATGGTGTTAGGGATTTGGTAAAAAATTAAGGTCTCCTCAGTACTGAGAAGGCAAATACTTATGCATCATGCAGTACGGCCAAGGAGTCATCAGATTAACCCCAAATGCATTCTACAGCATGACAACTCCAAACAAAAGCCAAAGTAACTAAAAAGCACAGGGTCCTGGTGACAAAAAATGGCCCAGGGCCCCCAACCTCACCAAGCGACATGTGCCACAGTGCCACCTTTGCCCTAAACAATTTGTGACTATGCTCACACACAAAGTTACACATCCATGCTCGGACGGCAGGAAGCCCTCTTGTAGGGCGCACAGCAGGACGCCCTTTGGCAGGGCGCACGGCAGGATGTCTGAAACAATTCAGGACCAGGTACAGAGCCACAGCAATATGCTGTACACAAGACGATGCATAGGCCCTGACTGCAAGGCAGAGCAGGTATATATAGACAGGGCTCAACCCAGGTAATGAGGCTCAACTGATCCCAGTAATTAGTTCTGGGTGAGAAGGGTGATCATTGTTGGTTGCAAATAAACCTGAGAGTAAATAATTACTGCATGGTCCAGGCTGAGCAAATAATTTCATATTCATGGTCACACAATTACACATGTATGAACGAGTAGTTTTATGTTTGAGCATGGATGTGTAATTGTGTGTGACCACGGATATGCAATTGTTTTAGTATGAGATATCATATATTTCACCTTTCGTGTTTATTTAACCCCTTGGCGACAATTGCCAGTCCAGGCATGTCACGCAAAAACAGACAGGTAATGACAATTGTGGTACCAGGACAGTGTAGAAAGCGATCAAATGTTGCTGTAATGCCTGGATGTAGATATATTCAACAATACTGAGATCGGCATCAGGGGCCATATCTGGCCCCTCCCCGGGGCGTCAATGTCCGACATACACTGTATGGCTGCTTTAGAAGAGCTTAGAAGGTGCCACCTAAGCTTCAATGGTGGCGCTGAAATGGCTCGTCAAGCCCCCCGAGAGACATTATCTGTCATTTCACCGACTTTACACTTAAGGAGGCCATTATGGCCCAGGCACGGGAAGTGGGCATGTGGCCTCTACAAGGTCACTCTGTTATCTTCTACCAGGACCTGCCGGATCTTATCCTGCAGGTGAGGCGCGACCACTGACATCCGAGTTGCAGAGGCTACGTATCCCATACCACTGGGGTCACCCTTTGCCCTAGTGATCAGACACGGAAACACCTCCCTCACCTTGCGTTATCACCATGAGCTCCCAGACGTACTACAGGCGCTCGGGCTCCAGCACCGACACCTCTCCGACTGGACTCTTGTGAGCCTTGAGCCAGACGATGGGTCTTTTCGGCTTCCTCTCCGCGACGATCTTGGTGTACCACACGTGCTAGACAGGTACCAGGCCAGCCGGATAACAATGGTGTGTCGGAACCCATGCTTCTCCCTCATACGAGAGACGTTGAGGAATAACGGTTCCGCTTGGATGCTACATGTTCTACCTGTTACCTGTTGACACTTGCTTTACCTTGCACATACATTACACAACACCCTCCCCCCATTTTTTTTCTTCCTCTCCTACAAGTCATCTGTTCTGCACGTGGATTGAGGCTGTTTCCAGTTCTTTCGTTGCCCTCTCTCTGGAAGTTGCATTGGCGATCTGGGATTCTACAAGATACTGCACAGATTTCCGGACAGAATGTAACCTTGCACCTACATTACACAACACCCCCGCCCCCATTGTTTTTTGTCTGTTCTACGCGTGGATTATGCCTCAACACATTTCCACCTCATTGGCAATTTCCTGCACAGACAGGTGTCTGGAGGTGCTGAAGGGACCTTTGCTACGCCTCTTCTTGATGAGGTGTTTGTTTATGTTACTTGCCTCCTCCTTTGTTGGGCACGTGCCCCTGGCTCAGTACTCTCTTGGCTGGTCACTTGGCATTTCGCGTCTCACACTACGCATTCACACATTTTTTCCAAACCACTTCTTTCCCTCATCTTACCTATTGCCCTTGGGGCACATTTTTGCTGTTGCTGGGGGGCATGTCCTCAACTGATCTGGGTCTTAAGCTCTGGTATTTTGTTTCTGGGCCCTATTGTTCAAATAATTGGGTTCCTTATATGACATCCTTTTGTGATATTCGCTGGTTTATTTTATGTTGGGATGGGTTGATTGGATCTCGCATGGGACTGTGTTGGTGTTTTTTGATTCATCTCACCTATATTCTTAAAATTCGTTGCAGCCTCTTTCCCCTTTGCATGGTGCCACTCTAAACTGAGATATCTCGGCTTTCGGACGACTTTTCCCAACTTTATGCTTTCAATTTCACACCATTGTTGTCAGGCACGTACCAGCCGGCGGGGGTGACCCTGGCTCACTACAGGATCCCAGGTCCCGGCGTTGTCGCGGTCGGCTGGTTCTTTACTCCCCGCGTGGGGAAATGGCAAGGGAGTGGCGGAGGGTTCCAAGAGAGGGGCGTCGCTTCTACACGCCGCTCCGGCACCTCCTCCTCCTGCCAACTGTGTGCAGGAGGAGAAGGGAGGCATGGCTGAAGAGGGTATTACTAGAGGGGCGGTGCTTCCAATGCCGTCTCCCTGTAGAGGGGCAGCACGAAAAAGTGTTGTGTGACCTGAAGGAAAATGTGTGTGAAAAAAATTACACCACAAATTTTGAAAAAGACTGGTGGTAGAATTAGTGAATGGAAATAGTTAAAATGTGTTCCAAAAAGCACATGGGGGCAGAATTACCAGATTTTGAAAAAATGGTTCTGAAATAGCAAAATGCTACTTGTAATTATTGCCCCATAACATGCAGAAAAAAGCAAAAAGATAAAACCATTGGATATTTCTAAACTCAGGAGAAATAGTAGAATCTATTTAGCAGGTTTTTTTCATTGGTTTTTATAGATACATAAAAGATTTTTCAAGTAAAAGTCTGAAAAGGTCAGTAAATGGGAAAGAAGAAAATTATACCTAAACACGAGCACCGCAGAAATGTTAAAACAGCCATTGTCACTAAGGGTACAAAAAATAAAATCAGCCATTGTCACAAAGGGGTTAATAGAGCTGAGTAGGCCACACATGGAAGCACTGCTGTAAAAAAACAATTGTTAACCCCTTAACGACAGAGCTGTTTTTATTTTTGTACCCTTTGCGTAAATGGCTGTTTTAACATTTCTGTGGTGCTCATGTTTAGCTGTAATTTTTTTTTTCATCTACTGTACCCACACAGGTTATATATTGTTTTTTTTCCCCCAGGGCAAAATTGATTGTATCATGATTGTATCCAGGCCCGGACTGGGACAAAAAATAGGCCCGGGCATTTAAGCCTGAGCAGCCCATATTTATTTATTTATTTATTTATTTATTGTTAAAGCCCACCCTTCATGGTACCATCTTTGCATTTAATCATTCACACAAATCATTAACACATTCATTAATGCAGTCTCACAAATCATTCAAGCAATTCATCCTCACATGAATTCATTAATTGTCATACGCATTCACACAATTCATCCACACATTTATTCATTCATTCTCATACGCATTCACACTACCCCCTCTCATCATCTTATCTGCCCCTTCTCACTATGTTCCCCCTTTTCACTATGTAACCCCCTTCCCCACTTATCAATATGTACCGCCTTTATCTATCCCCTCTCCCCCTTTCTCACTACCTAACCCCCCTCTGCCCCTTCTCACTGCAGCCCCCTCCCTCACCCTACTTACCTTGTTGCCAGAGCAAGCAGCAACTGCGACCGCGCCTGTGGCAGGGCAGGATTGACTTAGGGGCTGATGGAGCTGCAGCTCCAGGCTAGTACCTTAAAATATGGCCGCATTAAGGCAGAGCCCCTTAAGCCCGCCGCAACTGCAACCGGGTCCGCCACTCTAAGGCAGAGCCGGCCTTAGGTGTTCTGGCGCCCTGTGCGGACTACTCATTTTTACCTGTCCGAAACCGAAATGACCTCCCCACACCATAAAAAAATCTAACACTTTAATTTAAAGTAAGTAACACACCAAAATAGGACAAAACAATTAAAAAAACAATATTATATGTATATATATATGATTGTTAACAGCAATCACATTCCTATCATGCCCAGGCATACCCAGATTCCAGGATGTACTCGCAGACTTGGCATGATAGGAGTATGATTGCCCTATCTACCCCTTCTCACTCCCTTCTGCCCCATCTACCCCTTCTCACTCCCTTCTCCCCTATCTACCCCTTCTCCCTATCTACCCTCTTTCCCCCGTCTCACGCCCTTTTCCCTATCTACCCCCTCCTAACTATCTACCCTCTCCCTCTTTGAAGTTCACTTACCTTTCAGGAGTCCTGCGGTGGGGGTGCAAGGCCTCTGCCTCCCAGCTCTGCCACTGTATGGAACAGTATAGAGTGATGGGAGTTATGATGTACTTTTAGAGCATAATTAGATCATGAAAAAGACATTGGAAATGGTACAGCATAACACCCATCACTCTCACACACTTACCAATCCACACATATATACCAATCCACACGTATACCAATCCACACCTATACCAATCCACACATATATACCAATCCACACGTATACCAATCCACACGTATACCAATCCACACACACATACCAATCCACACGTATACCAATCCACACGTATGCCAATCCACACGTATACCAATCCACACATATATACCAATCCACACATATATACCAATCCACACATACACCAATCCACACATATATACCAATCCACACATATATACCAATCCACACATATATACCAATCCACACATGCACCAATCCACACATATATACCAATCCACACATATACACCAATCCACACACATATACTAATCCACTCTCACTGAATATTTTCCTACCTTTCCTCTTTTCTCCTTACAGCTCCTTTTCCTTCTCTTCGCTCCTCTTCTTCAGTTCTTCTGTCTTCTCTGTCTTCTTCCGGTTCAGAGGGCAACAGCTGCTGTGCGCCGGGGTTTGTTGTCAGATCCCGGCGCACAGCAGCTGTTGCCGCGCAGATCACAAGGGAGCGGTATCGGAGGTCTTTAACAGACCTCCGGCTCCCTTGAGTGATTTTAAGCCGGGTTGAACCCGGCTTAAAATCACTCAAGGGAACCGGAGGTCTGTTAAAGACCTCCGATACCGCTCCTATGCGAACCTGCTCCTCCAGCGGCGGACATTACTGTCCGTCTCTGGAGGGGTGCCGGGTGCCGCTCATCAGGGGGTGCCAACTTGCGGCACCCGGCACCCCTCCAGAGACGGACAGTAATGTCCGCCGCTGGAGGAGCAGGTTCGCATAGGAGCGGTATCGGAGGTCTTTAACAGACCTCCGGTTCCCTTGAGTGATTTTAAGCCGGGTTCAACCCGGCTTAAAATCACTCAAGGGAGCCGGAGGTCTGTTAAAGACCTCCGATACCGCTCCCTTGGTGGTGACCGCCCCCCGCCCCCTAGAGTGTGACGCCCTGTGCGGTCGCACACCCCAAAGGCCGGTCCTGCTCTAAGGGGCCGGGAAGCCCCCACCAGGGCCGGCCTTAGGGGTCTGCGGCCGCACAGGGTTTAAATTAAAACATCGGGGTTTTTTTTCAACTTTATTTAACATCCTCCATGTTAAATAAAGTTAAAAAAAACTTTATTTAACATGGAGGATGTTAAATAAAGTAAAAAAAACCCAGATGTTTTAATTTATACCCTGTGCGGCCGCAGACCCGTAAGGCCGGCCTTGGTGGGGACTTCCCGGCCCCTTAGAGTGGCGGACCCGGTAGGTAGGGTAGGGGCCTGGAGCTGCAGCTCCATCAGCCCCTAAGTTAATGCGGCCCTGCCGTGGCCCGGCCCACCGGGCAAATGCCCGGTGTGCCCGATGGCCAGTCCGGGCCTGATTGTATCATATAATTTACTATTAAAAAAGTATGGTGAAAATTGAGAAAAAAATTAGTGTATTAGCTATTTCTATGCACTAATTCTACTACCAGCCTTTGTCAAACTTTGTGGTAATCATTTTCTCATTTTTTTCACACGCATTTTACTACAGGTATGAATTTACAGCTCCTGGTATATGTCACTTTTAAAGATCAACCCAATACTGCATGTGTTCAGCAGCATCTCCTGAGTACAGTGATACCATCCATGCATGGGTTTGTCAGGTCATTTTTTTTAACTCCCATGTACTATTTAGGGCATCTTTGAAGCCAGGCACCGTATTTCCCCATGTATAAGACGCACCTTTTTTAGAAAAATTCGGGGTCTAAATATTGGGTGTGTCTTATACAGTGGTGGTAGATTTTTTTTACCGGAAAGGGGACCTGCTGCTTACCTGTTTTGCTCAGCAGCGTCTCATGATCCGTTGAAGCGACACAGGAACCCAGTGGAGTCACGTGAATGCACACCGCATCAAATGACTCCGCTCAGTTCCTGTTCCTGCTCGAGCAACGCAGAGGGAAACAGTGGCCTCCACGAAATTCTGAGAGCGGCACCAGAAGATCTGCAGTTCAGGTAAGGTGGGGGAGTAAACGAATGAATCACTGTGTGTGTGTTAGCATGGATCCGTGTGTAGGGGGCACATGTGCATGTACTGGCTGCCTGAGTATGATAGGAGTGTGATTGCTAACAATTGCTAGCAGCTAACATCAATCATACTCCTATCATGCCCAGGCAGCCAGTACAATAACTTTATGTAATATATTTTTTTTCAATTTCGGCCCCCAAAATTAAGGTGCGTCTTATACAAGAAAGCGTCTTGGGGAAATACGGTAGTTGTTAACCCCCATCAAACCATATTTGTTTGAAAATACTAGTATTTAAACCATTTCCATGCACTCATTTTACTACCAGCCTGTGGTCAACGTTTGTGGTAGTATTTTGTGGTAGTTTTTTTCACACACGTTGTACTACCTGGTATATTTCACAGCCAAAAGACACCCCTATATGTGTTCAGCAACATCTCCTGAGTACATTGATGTCACCTATGTTTTTTTTTATTTTGAAATTGTATACATTTTTATAAATGTTTTAACTATTTTTACATTTTAGATTTTTTTTTAGATTATTTAATTGTATTTCACTAATCACATAGTGATTAGTGAGATGGGCTCCATTGACCTCCATGGTGAGCTGCTGTACCTGATGTGACCCTCTGAGAACACTTTAATTTGAATCAGCCCCTCCAGCTTGTTAGAGGCACTTCCGTAACACTGGATAAGCTTAGGAGGCAATCGTTGATATATAGCCTTTCAATATGATGAAAATAACCACTCCTAGGATGTCTGGATGTCTCGATGTTGACCAATAGGCATATAAAATCAAGCACATAAGCATCTCTATAGACAAACGTTGGCAGCAGAATGGGTCGTAATGAGGAGCTCTGTGTGTTAATTTAGGGGCAGTTGTGGTTGATGGGGTCTTTAGGGTTAATTTAGGGGCAGCTGTGGCTGATGGGGTCTTTAGGGTTAATTTAGGGGATGCTGTGGTTAATGGGGTGTGTAGGGTTAATTTAGGGGCAGTTATGGTTAATGGCGTGTTTAGGGTTAATTTAGGGTAGTTGTGGCTGATGGGGTATTTAGGGTTAATTTAATGATGAGGACTGAGGGTTAATTTAATAAATTTAATAAAATTAACTTAAGGTCCAGTTAGAGGTAAAGGGGGCAAACTAAAGGGAATCTAAATCCCGGGGGCAGTGAAGATTAATCTAGTACTTATTTATAAAAGTATGGTGTCAGTGTGATGCGAACGAGTCTGTGACTCTATGAGGGGACGATGAGATATCGGGGGGGGTATAAGGCATATCTGGGGAGGACGGAGTGACATATCTGTTGGTATAAGGCATATAGGGTATATAAGGCATATCTGGGGAGGGCAGCGCGGCATGTCTGGGGAGGGCAGCGTGGCATGTCTGGGGAGGGCAGCGTCACTCATAACAGATTTCCAGGCTGCCTCTGGAAGCAACATAAGCACAAGCATTGTGCATCAGGTGCTTTGTGAACTGGATTTCCATAGCAAAGCAGCTGCACACAAGGCAAATGTCACTGTGCTCAATGCTAAGGGTTTGTTGGAGTGGTGTAAAGCACTGAAACAGTGGAAACGTGTTCTGTGGAGGGATGAATCCTACTATGTGGAAGTCTGATGGACGAATCCGGGTTTGGCGGACACCAGTAGAAATTTGCCTACCAGTGCCTGCTATAAAGTTTGGTGAAGGAGGGATAATGGTCTGGTGCTATTGTTCAGAGTTTGAGCTAGGTCCCTTAATTCCTGTGAATGGTAATGTTAATTCTAGAGCGTGCAAAGACATCTCAGAGAGTTGTATCCTTCCAACTTTGTGGCATCAGGGAAAGCCAGCATGACTGTGCTGCTGCGCACAAAGCAAGGTCCATAAAGACATGGTTTGACCAATTTGGTGTGTAGGAACTTGAGTGGCCTGCACAAAAACCTGATGCGAAGGGCACGCCTTGTACACCAGCTGGGTACACCTGTAGGTTCTACGATGCTTCCTGCCGGGACCAAAATGGTTAACCGCTTGAAGCGCTAGCCGACACTACCGAGGAAGGGCTCAAGAACTGGTCCGGTGTCTTTAGCTTGGAGGCGTAGCCGAATACGGTGTTCTAATTGCCCTGAAAAGGACAATGAGTGATCCAGCGAGCCCCTGAAGCATTAGACAAGACTAATGTTCCAGGGAAGTAGCACACTTTATTGGGGAAACACACAGGCTTATATACAGGTTAGGTGAGATAAAAAACATAAATCATGTCCACATCTTCCCGCCCTGCCCAGACAGTCCGGTACCACGCTTAGACCACCGAGCCCGAAGGAGCGGCAGCGTAAGATAGCCGGCGTGCATAAGATAACCGCCCTGGCTGATCTCCGTTCTCCTGGCAGTCCCAGCGAACGGGACCACCCCTTGTGGGTATCCCACCACCTGTGGGTTATTGCCATGAAAGAGCGCTGTGGTAGGGTTGATGGTGTCCAGGCCAAGAGGGATTAAAGTCCATGGACAGGAAGCACATGGACAGGGTAGGACGGGCGGAAGAACTAAGCACAGACAATAAACACCACAAATATATAAAGGGAATACACAAATCAAACATTAAGGGATATAAGCGGCACTTATTAACCCCGGATGGTCATAATAACTACTATGGACGGCACTTATTAACCCCGGGGCATCACACCTGACCTTAACCCCTTTGATGCCTTTAGGACAAACTGGAACATTAAATGCAAGCCACAAATCCCACAGACATACTTCCTATGGCTATTAGAGCTGCAAGGGGGGGGGGTCGACAGGAGGAAATCCATGTTAGTGCCCATGGATTTTGGTCATATACTGTTACCTGATACAGGTAAGCAGGCTTCCTTGAAAGCTTATCTCACAAACTCAACTTTAGCCCAATAAAGGAGGTATTACCACAACTTGCAAAACTCATTTCTTAAGCTTCTATGGCTTTATACTATCCTCAACGACTTAAGTATGTTAAGGACACGTACTGTTATTTGAGCACCTCTTTTCAAAAATGTGCGGTGCTTTTCAAAATCACATGTCAAATAATTTAACCAGTATGGTTTGGTTTAGCATGTAAAATGTAGGTATTGTTTAATGCATGTTTGAACAATAAAAAAATAATTCTTAAAGGGGAATTTCAACCACTCTTTCTTATTACACGTATGAGATTACAAATAAGTGTTTTGTGCTGGCGTTTTTTTCTTAGAACTTTTTCAGTAGCATAATAGAATTGTGTGTATTCTTGCTTGGTTATCTTGGCCTAATTTATTAGATAAAGAAAAGCTGAGTCTCTTATCTGCTGAGTAATCAATACAAGCACTAGTACCATACCTGGAGATGGCATGGTGCTGCACCCGAATCCCCCAGGTCGCGGCAGCGGGGTCTGGACATGCCCCTCTCCCCGCCCATTTGTCCTTTAAATGGAGGTGTTTCCTGCTGACATGAGCGGGACCAACACCCCGACGTCAGCGGGAGCGCCCACCGACATCATGTCAGTTTGCAGTCCTGGCAGCGTCCTGCAAGGGAAGGCTCAGAGTAACTGAAGTGAAGAAGTTCCCAGGTATGACTAGTGCAGTCAACACACTAACGCAAAAACCTACATATACACACTCACGTTCAAACATTATTACTGTATTATTACACCTCACTGTCTCACACTTAAGAACTCACACCTCTCTCACATGTCTTTCTCACAACTCATTTTCTCAGCCCTCTCCCTTACGCCTTACTTTGCCTGGAGCCTTCCCATAATTTCCATGATATTACCGCAGTGTTATGTATCATTCTGCTGTTGGGCTGGTCCATGCCATGTTTAAAAAAACTCGGACCTGCCTGGGGAGCAATACCCCACAGGTCAGCCCATCCCTGGGACAAACACCCTGGTTACTTATCATACTGCCTGTGGTAAACAATAGAATGTCTCAGTCTTAATCAACCACCCTGATACTCTGACTCATGAAAGTCTATGGAGCTTAATTTGCATTGTCTTAAAGAATGGGTTCAGTGTGGTGCCTGATTAGGGAAAGCCATCCAACATACCTTATGATGTACAGCAATGTCATCCTACAGTTCTGCACATAAAGGAAGTTTACTGGTGCACCATGAAATAAAACCTTTGTACAGCAGTAACCTACATTACTTTATATGCTCAACTAGAAAAATATTAGTCCAACTGGTTCTGCTTTAATCTAAAAAATATACACACACAAGGACATGTTAGGATCCTCAGAGCAAATTTTTCTGAAGTTAGTCATATTGTAACATGCTTCCTGAAGGATGTGTGTGTTACTTACGCATTGCCATGCAGAATATGATTACTATATCTATGATCAACCTATGGAAGACTGAGGTACCTCACAATTGTATTTGTTTCAAAAGGCATTCTCAAATTAAGTTAAAAAAACAACTGCAGCAACCCCTAACTCTATAGCCTTCTTTAATAACCCTGATCACCTTTCTTTCTTTCACTGCTTGGTTTTCATAAAACAGCTAGGTATGACTTTCATCTTTACTCATTCCAGATACTGTAAAAAGATTCAGGATGAAAAGTGAATCCTTCATTCTCAGTAACCCAGCATGCATTACTCAATAGAAACAATTTTTTCACTGCTAGAGGAGCTTCATCATAGCACCTGTGGCAGTGAAAGAGTTAACTGAAAATCATGGAGAGAGGCTTCATTTTTTCCCTAATATTATTGCACTTAAAATGCATTTTTTATGATATTTTTAGGATTATATTCCCGTATTCCTCCTCTGGAGCTCTGGGGTATAACTTCCTTTATGTTCATTGGTGTCTGTGAATCAAGGCAATTCTTCAGTTGAAAAATACATATTTTATATTAACATACTTAAAGGGAAACTATATTGTTTTGTTTACTGTAATAAAACTTACTTTTACCCACAATTACATATGGACATTTGTTGTTTGAATTTATGATCACTTATCAGTGATATTGTGGTATTTCTAACTACCTTACTTTTAGCAGCTTTATTTAAATTTAAAGTCCTCCTAACTACAATTATGTATTAAGTGGAAAAGGACATATAAAATATGTCTGTATTATTAAATGACCTATAAGACTCAGTTGATTGGACAACAAGATAAAATATGTGTATCTTGGTACAAACATTATCTAAAGTCTAGAATATCCAAACATTTTAATAACTGTTTGAATTTTTACCATGATGCAACATTTTAATGCGCTCTGTAATATATCGAGAGAGGAGGAGAGTTAGATATTACTGTATATCTCTTATGCCATGAATTTATCAATCATCAATAAAAAATAAAAGGTTTCCCTTTAAGTGTGATAAATAGAAGGATTTGTACCAGGTGGCTCGGTGATTTATATATATATATTTATTAGGTAGGGATTAAATATGTTTGTGGTGCAAAATGAAGAGCTTTATGCTTATATTATTTATAATACATAGCAGGGTTAAAGAAAAAAAATAATCTAAAGTGAACATTGAGATTAAATAGTACCACTTTAGGAGTAATTATGAAAAGCAAAAGGAGGTGCAATATCATTTTGCATAAAAGAGTAAGAAGATGTAGTTGGTGATGTAATAGCAGGCAGTAGTTAAATGTTACAGTTAGCGTTATAAAGAGGGATTATAAACACAAAATCTGTTGAGATCCAGAGTTGTAAAAATGCATGTAAAGTTATATAAATTCTGGTGCAAAGTGAAAAGAGAGCTCTTACCAATGGATTGTTCCTGCTAATTGCACCATTCTGTTTGTTACTATAGTCGTGCACCATAATCACTTTTTATGCATAATCCTCAGTATATCTATAAATCAAGTTTTAGATAGGGATGCCATTAAACCGCTCTAGATTTAGAGAAAAGTAGAGAGGCCCATCAGGACAAATCACATACCGTATATACCGGTGTATAAGACGACTTTTTAACCCCAGAAAATCTTCTTAAAAGTTGGGGGTCGTCTTATACGCCCGGTCGTTTTATACGCCGGAATATACGGTAATTTTATTATATGGAGCAAAGGTTCAGTTCCTACCATGGTGGGAGGTATTTTTTCTTTTAACATATTTTAACTTTTTTTTTAATTTTACCCTTAGCCCATCATTTTTGCCTTGATATGCAGACCCCGGCAACATGCAGCCATTATGGAATGGCAAACTTCATAAGGCTCCAATTTCAAAGAAATAAAATGGGATTTAAAATCACAATGAAAAGATTAGTCTGTAAATGCCACATAGACATTTCCTATTCTCCATTCAGAAGGGAAGAAGGAACTTTTACCAGGAAGAAAGTTCCTGGATGGTTGCAGCATGCCATAGACTGCCATCCATATGCCTTAGCATGCCCTGTTACATGCTATGTGCCTGCGGCATGCATGTGAGGGTTTGGTGAAGCTCCTACTGCATTGAGCTAGTCAGACATTAACCTCTTCATGCCAGAGAGGCTTCAGAGCTCAGTATAAAGCATGCAGACAGCATGGTCACACTTAAAGGCTGATTCTTACCGATTTAAAAGCAAGATGCAATGCGCTCTGTAAAGGGCATGTTGGTTGTTTAAGATGTCAAATTCCACTGAATGGCATGATTAAAGGCCAATCCTTACTGGGACCAGTACTGTATGTAGTAATAATTGTGGCACTTTTGAAGATCAATCCCTCCTTCAATGAAAAGTATCCAAACAACATTGTTATATGTGAATGCCTGCAATGGCTAAAACATACTTCTGACAATTATATGTTTAAAATAAGGTCTATCATCAACATTGTGTATACATATACAAGCACAATTCATCATCTTGCTATTTTTGTTTTTTACTGTCTGGGAAATTGATTCCCATAATCATGTGGAGGAGTTTGCAATTATAATAGCTCAGTTTTCAAAAAATATTTATGCTATGTTGCAGCATAATTGGTAACGATTAACACAAATAAATCGACATTTATGGAGAAAAGGTCTGGGTAGTATTGCAAAAACTGAAGTCATTTTCCTTTCTTTTTTACATGTCATACAATACCAGATTTGCTATAGTTTTACAATGTTTACTAAAGTAAATAGTGCTGATAATGTGAAAATCCAGGGCAAATCTGGACATTAGACTGATGTTACAACCATTGGCTCTTTCTTCCATCCCCTACTCTGTCAACCAAACCTCGACATTTGCATTTCTCCCTCCTGTGCCAACCTCTTTATTTATTTCCCTTTTCTCTTTTCTTTAAGCCCTTTCTTCTCTGCAATATCCATTTGTCTCTTGCCTACATAAGGGAGCAGTCATTTTTTTTTACAAGAAGGCTTCTTTATGTAACATCAAGTAGTTCACCTTTCACCTCTGCATTCTATATTTATTATGTTAAAAAAGTGCAGTTTCACTTGGCCCTACCCCTTTCAGGTTGATGGCACCATCAATATAATCTGAAAATGCTGAATGTATGTGTATTTACAAGTGCACAATTCGGCATTTTTAAACAGTTAAAGTTCACACAAGAAAGATATGTTGATGATAGATACCTTTTTATACATCAACTTATGTCAACGTGAGCCAACCGCAGAGAGACGGTTTTTATTAGAATTATGTTAATGGACGCTACATGTTTGGACAGATGTATCTTAAAATAAATGTGCATGAACACTGATATGTTTAAGGGTAAGTCCCTCTTCTTAGTCTGCGCTTGGTCTAAAGTCTGTGAAAATTGTACTAATTTTAGGCCAAAAGTATGTGGACATCTGACCATCACCCCAATAGGAGCTTGTTAGACAGCCCATTGGCATTAATATGGAGTAGTCCCTATGCCACTCCCCTTTGAGGCTATAACAGCTTGTGTCCGTGAGGATTTGTGGTCCAAAAGAGCATTTGTGAAATCAGGCATTGATGTTGAATGAGAAAGCCTGCCTCACATTGAGCATTTCAGTTCATCCCAAACATGTTCAGTGGGCTTAAGGTCAGGGCTCTGTGGAGGCCACTCAAGGTGCTCCACACCAAACTTGTCAATCTGTGTCTTTATGGACTTGTTTTGTGCGCAGGGGCACAGTCATGCTGGAACAGGACATGGTTTTCCAAAAACTTGTGCCACAAAGATGGAGACATACAATCTAAAATGTCTTTGAATGCTGAAGCATTAACATTACCTTTCACTGGAACTAAGGGACCTAGCCCAAACCCTGAAGAACCACCCAGGCTACCATCCTTCCTCCACCAAACTTTACAGTTGGCCCTATGCATTCTGGTAGGTAGGATTCTCCTGGCATCTGGCAAGAGCCGATTTCGTCCATCAGACTGCCAGATAATGAAGCATGGTTCATCACTCCCGAGCACACGTTTCCACAGCTCTATGGTGGTATGCGTTACAAGACTCCAGCCTGTGCTTGGCATTGCAGAGAGTGATCTTTGGCAGCTGCTTTGCCATTTTCATAAAGCTCCCAATGAAAAGTGCTTGTACTGCTGTTGCTTCCAGAGGACAGGCGTTACCCCATTCTTTGACTGTGCGTAGTCTACCACTTTGTGGCTGAGCTGTTGTTTTTGGTCCATTCGTTTTCAGACGAAAATCGGGGGGCATTTTTAATTTGGAAACAAAATTATTTTGCCAGTTCCCACATTCACTCTTATTTAATCTCTCTCACTCAGCTTCATTCTTTTTCATTCTCTTTGTATCACTCTCTCTAAATGTTTTCCTACCTTCTTTGCTAACCACTTTTGCTTCAGTATCACCTTGTTTTTCATATTTTTCCCTCTGTCTCTAATCTTCTTTCCTTTATCATCTATCTTTGTCGTCATCTCCACACACATAACCTGGCCCAAACTTCCAGTGAGGTCCTCTCCGCCGATCCTTCAATTGGCGGAGAAAACGTCACCGAAAGTGCCGCCATTATGCCCTAAATGGTGGTGTTTTCGCTGACATTCTCTCTCTCGATCCTCCAATTGGGGGAGAGTAAGTTAGCAACAAGTCCACCTTAGGGCAAAATGGCGGCGCTTTTGATGACATTCTTCCCCCGATTGGAGGATCTGGGGAGAGGATGTCCCTGGAAGCGCCTGTCATTTTGGCCGATGTTCGCACCAGGTTTTGACCACAGAGATACGGACAAAGCGAGAAGATAAAAGATAGAAGAACAAGAAGATGCGGAGTGTGAGGGCCTACAGATTTCGGCTGAATATTCTGAGATTGATTCGTGAGGGGTCAGGTTTAATTGTCGTGGCTTCATTCATCATTGAATTCGCCAAAATTCTGTTAATTTGCAATTCATACTAATCCAAATGAACAAGTTTACTCTTTAGTATGACTCATTTTACTGTGAATGTTTGTCTCTTTAAATGACATTCCCATGTGCTTGATTTGAGACACCTGTTAGCAATGGGTGTGGCTGAAATACCTAAACTCAATGATTAGGAGGGATGTCCACAGACTTTTGGCCACATAGTGTACAATCCTTCCCATTTCAATGTATTTTGTGATGTTACAAATGTTTCATACAAAAGTATATGCTATTCTCATGTTAATTACAGGGGCAATTGGAAACATCGCTATCAGTACCATCCTTAAACCCTAACTACCCAGAAAGTCTCATTTAGACATATAAAAAGTAATTTATTTAGAAGAGATTTCAGGTTTTTACTGAGATTTGTAAATTCTTTATAGTCTTTTAAAACCAAACATTTTTACACAAATTCCCTTCAGGATTGTGCCTTTAACACTTGCCATGCTAGGTTCCTTTATTTATTTTATTGGGGCACTAAAGTGCAATTTATCCAGACATGATACATTTTTAGGGATAACCCATTTGCTTTGTCAGGCTTACTAGCTATCCATCTTTTATTTTCTTTCCCTGACAGGTACCATGACAAACAGGAGGTGACCAGTAACTTTCTGGGTGCCATGTGGCTCATTTCAATTACGTTCCTGTCCATTGGGTATGGAGACATGGTGCCCAATACATACTGTGGCAAGGGAGTCTGCCTACTAACTGGCATCATGGTAAGACTGCCACTGTCTCTGATGTTATAATAGCTTCTGTTTTTGCCTTCAATGTCCTCTCTGTCTTGTTCTCTTCATCTTTTAACTTCCTACACTTCCACCCACCAACGTTCTTGCAAACAATCCACTCTCAACTCACATAGTTATTTTAAAGGTAGCTCACTTGAGTTGACGCAATTTATGGATTCATTAATCTGAGTTGCAAATGCGAGTTGTAACTTATCCAAGCACCCTTTGAGTCCCATGAAGGTTGACAATAAAATCACTGTCCATACCCTTTGGACTCAAAGGCTGCATCTTTTGAGGAAAAAACCATGTTCACTTACCTATACCCTAGATCATAGCCTCACATTTAATTTTGTGATCTACAGATGAGTACCGTATTGGCCCGAAAATAGGCCGCACTTTTTTCCCATAATTTAAATCTTTAAAGTGCGGCCTATAATCGGGGTTTAGCATACTTACCTTCTCCAGGGTGTCTGGAAGACAAGATCAGAAGACTGCAGAGTGTTTTCTGTAGTGCGGACCGGCGAAAATGCGGTCCCCCAGCAACACGAGCAGAAACTTTAGTTCCGCCCTGATTTTTTTATTCCCAACGTTGATGTAGATAGAAACATAGAAAGTGACTGCAGATAAGAACCAGTGGGCCCATCCAGTCTGCCCAACCTCTGAGTACTTTCCTTTAGTACCTGCCCTTATCCTATATCTAGTTTGGCCTTATGCCTATCCCATGCTTGCTTAAATGCCTTTACTGTATTTACATCTACCACTTCTGCTGGAAGGCTATGAGATGAGGCAGACTGGTGCAGGAAGTGGAGGTCACGTCTTCTGCATCTACATCAACGTTGCAAAACTTTAGGTAAGGAGGGTGGGAGCGTCCAACCATACATTAAATGTAAAAAACAAATAATAATTATATATATATTTTTTTTTTTCTTTAAAATAGCACCAAACTATAAGGGTGCTGCCTATAATCGGGAGCAGCCTATATTCAAGCCAATACGGTATATGCAATCTTTAATTTAACTCTGATGCTGTCATATGCCAAAGAATATGTAAATGTTAGCATTAGAGAGCATATGACTGCAGTTGAGTTTGGACAGTGAAGTGAAGTTAACTCAACTGACCACATAATCAAATAGGGACATTTGTCTCTAAATTCGGTGTGCTTTTACATTCTAGTTCTTCTCTGTTGTGTACTATCATTATATGTAAACTCTTTGTACTATGACTTTCCTTCAATTTTTCCTGACATCTTTATTACTACTTTTAGCCTGCATTTTCTTTACTTCTGTGTACCTTCTAATTCTTCTATCAGTGTTTCCCCTTTCTTTTCTTTCATTCCTTGTGTCACTCAATCTCTTTCTGCTCCATGCTTTGCACTGAGCCTGTCCTTTGCTTTCACAGGGTGCAGGCTGTACAGCTCTGGTGGTTGCTGTAGTTGCAAGAAAATTGGAGCTTACCAAAGCTGAAAAACATGTGCACAACTTTATGATGGACACACAACTTTCAAAGCGGGTACAGAGTGGCTTGGGTAGCAGGGGATGGGGAAAACAGAGTAAAAACAGAGAAAAATAGGGTCACATGGTAACATGGCATGTTTTAGGGGATCCAAAACTGTTGTACAGACCCTCAGTGGTCCTCAAAATAATACTATGATTGAAATAGATAGCTGGGCTTTGTATAAAATATTTTTGTGTCACATTCTGGCTATTGTAAATTGCACAGAAAACTGGAAGTTGCCCTCTAGATAAAATACTATTTGCAAACATTTTAAGATCATCTAGTACATACCACCATACCTGAGAACTCTCCAGGTTTAATGTCATTGGTCCCGCCCACTGACACCATGTGATGTTCCTGCTGATTGCTGCACACTTGCCTCTGTATATCCTGTGTCTTATTATGACCCATAGGTGGTATTGTTGGGGTACTGTAGTGCTCCCCTACAACTTCCTCATTCACTGTATTTTCTTCTGTGCAGGTGAAAAATGCAGCTGCCAACGTGCTCAGGGAAACGTGGCTCATCTACAAACACACCAAGCTTGTGAGGAAGATCGACCATGCTAAAGTACGCAAACATCAACGCAAGTTCCTGCAAGCGATTCACCTGTAAGTGAGAGGAAAGGAGAATAGAAGTGAGAGGAAAAAGAGAAGAACGAAGTGAAGGAATGTGAGAGAAAGAGAGAGAGAGGGTAAAAAGGAAGATAAATACAGAGGAATGGGAAAGGGTTGAGTACTGGGAGAGGCTGATAGAAGGTAATGGGGAAAAAAGAAAAGACAAGTGAAGCAATCATTGAAAAATGAGTTGTGCGCATTTTCTTCTGTTTAAATACATGTGTGTTTATTCTCTTACATAGGTGGACTCGCATACATAAACATTGTTATACTCTACAGAGGGAAAATCTTATCTTATAATTTAAGTTTAGTTAAGTAAAAGTTCAGGCGCTAAACAAAAAATATGTATGTGTATAAGATAAGGTGAAAATTAAAATATATTGTAGCAGGTGTTGCAAACACTTAAGTATAACCCCTTTCTACCAAAATACAAATAAAAATTCAATAGTGTTGTGCAGAAATATTTGTGCCAATTTAAAAGGCAAAATATAAAGTGACTGTACATAATACAGACAATATATATGAAAAAGATGTGAATAATAAAGAAACAATACTTATATTTTTCGTCTCTGTGTTCTGTCTTTTTTCAATTTTTCAGTTGTGATTTTTCTCCCAGTGTTTTAACATATGTAAGAAAAAAGAGTAACATAGTGTTTTCCGTAAAAGCAGTAAATCTGTAGCAGATATTTTAAGTGCGGTATCCCACTCACATAGATGAGAGCATTATAGTTTGCTCTAACTTTCTGGACATGAATTGAACGGTTCCACCCGCCAAAAGGATTGTATGGGCTTCCAAAACTCCTTCCCGAAGAAAACAATTATCGGTCCGATAAGACTATGTTACTCTTTTTTTCTTACATATGTTAAAACACTGGGAGAAAAATCACAACTGAAAAATTGAAAAAAGACAGAACACAGAGACGAAAAATATAAGTATTGTTTCTTTATTATTCACAACACCTTTTTCATATATATTGTCTGTATTATATACAATCACTTTATATTTTGCCTTTTAAATTGGCACAAATATTTCTGCGCAACACTATTGAATTTTTATTTATAATTTAAGTTTGCAATTGAAAATGGGGAAAGTCCCTTGATGGTTTCTATTAATCCCAGAAATGTCTCCTAAACCCCTGTTAAGCTTAACAGAAAAAAAAGTAACTTGGTCTTTTGCTTTAAATGCCATAAACATAGGCACCGTAGTCAATGACACTTTAAAAACATGCCTCACCAAACAAACACTTAGTATCAGTAATTTCAATTTGAGAAAAAATAATTATAGTTACAAAGAGCATGATATCATATCTGAACCACACAACTTTCTTCCTAATAGAGTTGGTGTAAGGCAGGCCATGCCAACTATGTTTAAGTTTGCTTTTTAATGAGTAGCAGGCTTCAGCTAATAGGCAACTTAATGGTTTTCTTATTGTCATCTATGATTTTTATTTTATGTTGATATGTTTAACTTTAGTGATAACTTCAGAATTCATTACTTGTCTCAAATGAGAAAACAAGGCAGAAATCTGTACTTTAATCTGATTGGCTTCTCTCTTTTGCAGTTTTGCTGCTCACACTGATATTAGTAAGATAGATTTTCTTTAAAGCATACCATTTGTCAGTTTGATTTGTCTCCACACTGCTCTATAAATATTTCAAAACATAATTGAAATATAAACAAGATCAGTATAAAACATGCTATATAAAGTACCGTATTTCCACATGTATAAGACGCATTTTAGAAAAATTTGGGGTCTAAAAACTGGGTGCGTCTTATACAGTGGTGGTAGTTTTTTTTTTTTTACCGTAAGGCTAGGTTTCCACTTGGGTTTTTTTAGCTAAAAACGCCTATAAAAACGCCAATAGCGCCACCTGGCGTTTTTTTGTGAAAAACGCATGCAGCCAGATGTTAGCTGTAATTCAATAGGAAATCGCAAAATGCCATTTCCACCTGGCGTTTTTCTGTTTGGCGTTTTTTTAGTCCTCTTTGGCGTTTTTCTGCTTTTTTGGGCTCTGTGGCAGTTTTTCAAAACTGCAGCATGTTGACACTCTGGCGTTTTTTGCAAGAAATCTTGGCTTTTTTTCTCCAATAGAAGTCTATGGGAGAGAAAAAACGCCATGAAAAAGCCATGTGGGTTTATTGCCTTGGCGTTTTTTATGGCGTTTTTTCCACAGTTACAATGCAGAGGATGGACCCAGTATCTGTGTGTCCTACGAGAAATAGGCTGAAAACAAACAGTTTCACACAAAACAAAGTCCTGGACTGGTGAATTTTACACCATTTGGAACAAACATGCCATTACAAACAAACATACGCGACCGGATCCTGCGTGCCAAAAGCAACAGCAAACAATTTGCACCATCATTTGGGGCCAATCTTCCCAGAGGAGCAGACATTCGAAATAAAGCATGCCTTACAAACCACAGAAAAGAGACAAAAGGGTCTACCAAGTAAATGACATCAGGAGGGGGCAGATACTTGCCATTTATCCTAATCCCTTTTAGCTGGGTGAAACTTCTAACTTGTAAAGGCTGGAAAAACTGCCTAAGGTCAAAAAAAGCAATTTCCACAGAAAGGCTAAAACGCCAGAAAAAACTGCAGAAAAAACGCCAAAACGCAGGTAAATGCAGCGGCAGTTTTCTTGGCAGTTTTCCTGGCGTTTTTCATCAAGAAAAAAACGCCGGACAAAAACCCAAGTGGAAACCTAGCCTAAAGGAGACCTGGTGCTTACCTCTGTGTTGCTCAGCAGCGTCTCTTGATCAGTCGAGGTGACACAGGAACTCAGTGGAGTCACGTGAATGTGCATCACATCACATGATTCCGCTCCGTTCCTGTTTGAGCAACACAGAGGGAAAGAGAGGCCCCCAGGGAAGTCTGCGAGCGGGACCAGAAGATCTGCAGTTCAGGTAAGGGTGGGGGAGTAAATTAATGAATATATGTGTGTGTGTGATAGCATGGATCCGTGTGTAGGGGGCACAGGGAGGCTGAAAGTGATGCGCATGTACTGGCTGCCTGAGCATGATAGGAGTGATTGCTAACAATTGCTAGCAGCTGACATCAATCACACTCATATCATGCCCAGGCATCCAGTACAATAACTTTATGAAATATATATATTTTTTAATTTCGGGCCCCAAAATTAAGGTGTGTCTTATACATGGCAGTGTCTTATACTTGGGGAAATACGGTATATGTGAAAAGCTCAAATTAATTGAGTTAATACACTTGATAATGGAAAAATATGTGAACATAGGGCTGCCCCATGTGTATAATACACATGGGGCTTGGAGAGTAAGTTTCATACTCATTCAAATAATGATCACTCCTTTACTTTTCTTACCTTTGGCTAGAAGCCAGGGCTGCCTGTCTCCCATCCACACTGCCCATTCTTCCCATCTCTGTCCACACATTTCTCCTTAGATTATGCCCATACTAAGGTTGTATCCCACCTACCAGTAAACTTAAGACAGAAGTGTGCAAATCAGCACATTTTAATAAAGTCCCAGGCACCAGCCCTTAGAATGGCACAAAACTCACCTGCCGAGTACAGAAAGTCCTTCAAAATGCAGATAAGGACACGGACAAGAGGTCAGCTTAGCTCAAAGTAATTTCCTAACAAGCCAACCAGACTCACTTAGCTCTAAGAGAACAACATGGTCTTACATTCTAGCAATTTTTTTCCCTTAATTATGAAACCTTTTTTCCCACAAATATACAGGTGACCTACCGTATTTCCTGCTTCCAGCTGTATTATACAGCACTTTCATCCATGTGTTCTGGGATCTCATGCACAAGAACATACCAACACGAATCTGGGGTGGTGTGGGGTGGACACTGCTAAAAATGGAAAGATACTGGTAGAAAAAGTGGGTTAGGAGCTGAGGCTCAGAGATTTTTAAACAGATCTCCCATGCCTTGGTTTATACCTTAGACGTTGTAGAGAAGTACTTGTCGCTTAATCCAACACCAGTTGAGCAGTGAATCAATGTGACGCCCCTTTTACAGAAACAATAGTGATTTGTGTGCTTAGTGGTAACTCAAAAAGTTTGAAATTATTATTATTTATTGTTTATATAGCGCCATCAAATTCCGTAGCGCTGTACAATGGGTAGACAAGACAACTAGTATGTAACATAACAGTTTGACTTACAGAGACAACAGGTGAGGAGGGCCCTGCTCAAACGAGCTTACAATCTAGAAATGTGCACAAAAGAAAAATGTATAGTGTAATACTGTAATGGTATAATAATTCTGCTGCTTGGTAGCGCACTCGCAAATGCATGAAGGTAAGAAGGCTCCTCAAAATCAATACTGATGGTCTCCTTGTCCCCCAGGTTTCAGAAAACTTGGAGAACAGGACAAATAAATATATGTAACAAAATGTATTCAATAAAAATAGTACTTTTTACATTTAAAATATGGTACATCCAGCATCTATAATATTTTCAGGCAAGGATCCAGGTGGGATAAGAAAGCAAATGTGAAAAAATTATATAAATAAATTATGAAAATAAAAGCATCAATAAATACAAAATAAAGCACCACTTATAACATGAAAGCATTTGTATGTTCCAAACATATAGTGTTGGCAGAAAATGTAGCACATTTATAAATAGAATAAAAAATATTTAGAGGAGTTAGAGGAACAATTAAAATATATATATATTATTGTAAATGATAATACAAATTGATTTATTGATAACTAATTTCGTATTAGTTTTATATAAATGAAAACATATATAGAATCATGAGAAGGTCAAATTCTGTGTGTGAACCTTGTAAAGTATCTAAGTTATAAAGCCATTCCATTTCTTTCTTTCCCACTTCCTTAATACTATTGCCTTCACTCCAATGATTTTTTTAACCTTATCTATGGCACAAAAAGGTATACCCTTAGTGTATTTGTTGTGACATTCTAAGAAGTGTTTTGACACTGAGTGTTGTATAACACCTTTTTTTGAGATTTCTAATGTCCCTCTAACCTCTTCTATAATGTGTGGGAGATCCTTCCAGTGCTGCCATCACAAGTTTTAGGGTCCCTTACAGAACAAGTGGTCACCCCCCTTCCCCAGATTAGCGGACGAGATTACACACAGGCATATATATATATATACCGTATTGGCTCGAATATAGGCCGCACTTTTTTCCCCCACTTTAAGACTTTAAAGTGGGGGTGCGGCCTATATTCGGGGTCTAGTGCCCGACGCCCGGGACATGCAGTCCCGGGCGCCGGGCAGGCAGCGGGGTTAGGATACAGATCCCCCGCAGCGGTGCAGGGGACCTGCATCCTACTCTCGGATGTCCTCAGACAGCCTCCCCTGCCAGCACTTTCCACGGGGAGGGGTGCCGGCACGGGAGGTTGTCTAAGCGCATCGTCTGGACGGTCACCGGCTGCAGCGATGCGGGTAAACAGCCTCCGGGTTGTTTACCCGCATCGCCGCAGCCGGTGACCGTCCACACGATGCGTTTTGCCTCTGCCCCCAAGACTTACCGGAGCAGACTCCCGGGTGTCTTGCGGGGCGCCGGCGGGGGACATCTACGCAATACGCGTATACAACTTCCGGTTGTATACGCGTATTGCGTAGATGCCCCCCGCCGGCCCCGCAAGACACCCGGGAGTCTGCTCCGGTAAGTCGGGGGGGGGCAGAGTGGCATATCTCGGGGGGGGGGGGCAGTGGCAGCATATCGGGGGCAGAGGAGGGCAGTGGCAGCATATCGGGGGCAGAGGAGGGCAGTGGCAGCATATCACGGGGGGGCAGTGGCAGCATATCTCGGGGGGGGGAGGAGGGCAGTGGCAGCATATCGGGGGCAGAGGAGGGCAGTGGCAGCATATCGGGGGCAGAGGAGGGCAGTGGCAGCATATCACGGGGGGGCAGTGGCAGCATATCTCGGGGGGGGACAGTGGCAGCATATCTCGGGGGGGGGACAGTGGCTGTATATCTCGGGGGGGGGAGACAGAGTGGCAGAATGTTTTTTTTTTTTTTTTGGTGCTTTTTTAAAGAAAAAAACTTTTTCTTTAAAAAAGCACCAAACTTTTAGGGTGCGGCCTATATACGGGGGCGGCCTATATCCGAGCCAATACGGTATATATATATATACACACATACACTGATTCACAAATGCACGCCCCTTCACATACACATAAAATACATTTTACATTAAAGAGATTATTAGGAAGCTATTACCAGACATGAGCAGTCCCAGACAATTAACGCCCTCCATTACCCGGCATGAGCATCTCAGACAATTGACCCCTTCCATTACCAGACATAAGCAGTTTCACACAATTAACCCCCTCTAATATCCGATATTGCACAGACACACTGTCATACTCTTGTGCTTTAAACGTTTAACAAACTAAAAAGGTTTTATGTCCGTGAAAAAAGGATTTCTGGGTCAAAAAGGTGTTACTTTTTTGTTCTCTTTGATTTAATAGGTATATATTTGCTTCCTGAGGTTCTCAGAGAGGTTTTTAGAGGCGCTCCAAGTTTGAAACAAAAACTCACAAGGAGCTATACCTCTAAAATCAAAGAGAAAAAAGTAATCACTTTTTGACCCATAAATCCATGCTTTTGGGGTACCACTAAGTCCACAAAGCACTGTTTTTTGTTTTTATCTTGCTTTATATCTGCCTTAGTTGTATCTCCATTCCCTACCTTCTTTATCATTTTATTTTCTTAGCAACCATGTTCCACCGCTCTACTTTCTTCCCCCCTCCACTTCTACTATTTTCCTAATACACAAACTTTTTCCCTGTATCTACAGCCTTTGTTTATGACCGACTCTTCTTTCCACTCCTTTTCCTTCTGCATAACATTTGCAGAACAGAAGGCCATCTCCGGTGGTGGAGCCGCCTCCATCTCCGGTGGTGAAGTGCTGTCCAATGCTAACTGATGTTGGTATATTGGGTTATCAAAGCAATAGATATCTTCTTCCTCGCACTTTGTCTTGAGAGAAAGAATACATTTATGTTCAAGGAATGCTCTGAATACCAAGCTAGCTTCCAATGACTAGTTTACAATGTGTGGTTAACCACAAGTTCTTCTGGCTAATTTCACCCAGCTAATTTAATCGATAAATAGCTAATAATCATTTTTAATAGCTTTTATAATGTTTGATTATCCTCTATTAAGGGCTTTGCATGTGATTTTCACAGGTAACCTTCCAAACGTTTCCTCCACCCCTATATTGCCCTGTATTGTTGTTCCAACCAGCACTGTGAAATAGATGTGTTACAGCATGCTGCTTAATGTCCTGTTTGTTATCGACAACAAAAAAACTGTTGTGTTTTGTCTTTGTTTTGCTAATTCATCCCCTACAGGGCTCAGAAGTAAGTTCCTATTTCCCTTTCTTTTCCCTCCCAGCCAAAAATTTGCCTTTTTTCAGGTTTCTGTATCAATGCTTGCCTGCATGGAAATCTGACCCCAGTACAATCTTGGTTCCCATCTCTCAAATCGTGGTTTTTCATTCACTGAAGAATGATGAAACCTGGTTGTTCATAATTTCCTTTCTCCTAATCTGATGCTGCTTTGTATAATGATTCAGGGTTACTTAATAATTTATTTTGCTTGACAAATAATTTAATAGAAACCCCATTACTTTTGTAGCCTGCCCAAGGATAGCATTCATATGGGCATTTTACAAATGATCTATTAACATTAGATAGAAAGGCCTAAGTGTGTGTTATCTGTGGATAGTCCTACAGTGGCCCTCCGAGTCTATAGGCTGATAATCTGAAGCAAGGTGGCAATTTACCTAAAACAATAAACTGAACCTTTCGAAGGCTTTTAACACTCACAGCCTCACAGGGATGTTTTTGAGACCTGGGCATGCCATTCACACAGAAGCAGACTCTGCATCATGTTATAGAGCAGCACATTCATTTTCAGGACGGGTTGCGGTGGCTGTTGCAGCTTCACACCAACTTCTGCTTTGACGCCTGGGTTGTCAGCGATGGTCACATACAACAGACAATGCATATTTATGCATGCAAAGATGCTTATGTACTTGCAGTATTTTCCCCTTTAAGGGAGGTTCAAGGCTTTGCAAGCCTCTTGCAATAACCAATTCTTAACTTGTGCTATGCGGATTTTAACTTTGTGCTCACTCATTTCAAAAAAATAACTTTGCATGGTCCGATGCATAAGCACAAATGGCAGATTATTAACCCTGTCAGTGCTAGATATTATTGCTACCAGATATATTTGTGCTGGAAGGGTTAATGTTTTTTTTATCTGCTTTGTTTTTCTTTTTTGTGGGTGCAGGGAAAAAGTCAGTGGCTTTGCATGTGTCATGTAACTGGGTGTCAGGAAGGCCAATCTCCCATGTGAGCTTCATTGTCTTCTCCCCTATAGGTTGCGAAGTGTGAAAATGGAGCAAAGAAAACTCAATGATCAGGCCAACACCTTGGTAGATCTAGCAAAGGTGAGTGCAATGTAGTGGTAACATTGACCATCACAACATTGAACCCCATAACCTCATTGATGATTACAGGCTTCCCTAGTAGTTTAAATTAAGTTATTGAGACAAACTCCCATTGAGGTCAGCTCAATGCAGGGCAACACAGACTTCTTTAGCTTCTATTGGAAATACTTATATATATAAAAACACCAAATAAGCAAACATTCTTCCAGACTGGAAGAATGGACAATGATTTCTGTTATTAAAAATGGCAATTAGCTCTTCTGCCTTACCATCCTCTGTACAGAAAAGTACTGGGAGAAATGTAATTCTTAGAGGAGTAAGCCAGCCAGTGTCCCAGGACCTTTGTGTGGACTTCATGGTAATACAATTTTACATGTCAGAGGAGGCTATTTGTCTATAAACAAAATGTTTTCAGCCTGGCTGAAGAGTTTCTAAATCACTATGTAAGAAATTGTGATATTTGTCTTTATATAGTACTTGTAACCATTACTTATACAATATGTTATGGTGCTTAGGGTTCCAGTGCAGTTATTAAGTGTTCACAAAACAACCACTAATTTTGTTTATGGCAACTTTGGCAATGGAAGTTATGACCTGCAGGTCAGGAGCCTAAACAGATTTTGGTTCCATCAGCACAGAACACACAATATCCATGTCTAAGTGAAACAGGCTTTTTGTGCAAATGTGGCGAGGAAGTCACATCACAACTTTACCACATAATGTTGGTAGTGACGTCACATCATAAATGAACCCCACTTATATCATTACCATATTCTTTCCCGATACCTTGGGAGCAGAATGTTTTATATATATATATATGTAGTACATTTTTAGTAACTTACTTTGTTTGTTACTTTCAATGTAGACGCAGAATGTGATGTACGACCTCATGTCTGATCTACAAGAACGTAACGATGACCTTGAGAAGAGGATAATAACCTTGGAGACTAAGATTGACTCCTTAAATGCCTCCCTCCATGCTCTGCCAGGGCTCATCGCTCAGGCCCTGCTCAGAGAGCAGGGAGAACTCTTCCTTCTTCGCTCTCACCGCCCCTTTCCCCCATCTAACAGCTCGGACAATTCGTGGAGTCCGCCACGCAGGCGTACCTCTCCTTCCACCGCCCCCCACACCTCTTCAGACAGTGGCTAAAGAGGGGAGTGGAAAGATGAAGTCTTGATTGGGAATAGTAGAGTGAAGACTCACTAATTATCCATAGCCACTGTGTGGTTTGATTATGTCAGCTTTTTTTCTTAAAAGCCTTGGATATTTGTTAACCCCTGCGGGTTCTTTTGAAAATGCTGGAGTGAAAGTTCTATCAAAATTAACAAAAAATGTTTGTGTAAACACGCACACGTGTGTACGCGCAGTGGCGCGATTATCCCCTACCTGCAATATACCGGTAGCTGAGTATAAGCAGTCATGGGGTAAGGTCCAGTCTAGACAGATTTCTTAAATAACCCGCTAATTATTTTTCAAAATGAAATTTATTTTCTTGAAAAAGTAGAAATCAATTGGCTGCCTGATTTTATTTTTAATGCATTTTCAGAGTTCTTGCAGTCCTGGTTTTCCACAGACAGTGGGCAGGCAGCCATATTTTTTTTGTTTTACAAAATATATTTTGGAAAGGTTAGAAAATTGAGGAGGGTCTGTGTGTGCGACCCCCTTTGATATTATGGGCTTGAGTGTAAGTGGACTTTAGGTTGGTGAACGTGCGTGTGGGTGTTTACATACATAAATATATGTAAGCATGTATATATATATATATATATATATATATATATAATATATATACATACTGAATAAAGCAGAACTCTGTATTTTTTTAAAACTTTCGTTGCTGGAGTAGTGTAACATGTAATATACCAGTGTTACTGCCCCACTGGGTGGCAAGTATTTAAGTAGAGTGGCTAGGTGGATGACACTTGAGATTGGCACCAAGTTCTTAGAAAAAATGGAAGAAAAGAAAACGAAACTGATAAACTGACTGATAAAGAAAACATAAGAAACATTTAAAAGAACAATCATTTCCCTCCAAGTAGTAAAATTGAGATAGCTAAAGTAGTAGAATGTTTGCTTCTTTAACTCTCCCAACAGTCTTTGCTTAGTTTAATGTTTTACTGTAGTTTAACTGTAATTTTCCAATGGGTATATAAATGTGTGATGAAAACAAAGACTATACATTGTTTTAGGGAATTAAACCAAATGTTCATGAGAACAGTCCAAAAATAATTTCCTCGTCATATTGTTTGAATACACATTATTAAGCACTGTGGCTCCCAGATGTTTTTAAGCATTTAGGGTTCAAGAAAAGCCTGTTGCCTAAGATATATATATGCTTGCTTGCTTGGGCATGCACCCATTTTGTAGCGTGGATGTAAGATAAAGGCAAAAGAACAGTCAGCTTCTTTCCCCTGTGCTAGATTCAATGCTAGCTCAAGGTTTTCAAGGCTTCCATCTTCAGCTAGAGATATAAGTTAGCCTGTTTATTTACTGATCAGTTTAAATTGTACAATTTGGAGCTAGTCCCAATCTTAACCTGACAACCACCAGCCTGAAGATCCCCCTATTGCACCCAAAGGGCAATGTAGGGCTCTGTGATGCCACCTTAGAAAAGTTGTAGTCTTCCCATGGACATATTTGTCTTTATCAATGGCTTAACCCTAGCTTAACCATGTCTTCAACTGAGCGATATCATATTTATTGGGAAGATAGAATATTTTTGGAATTATATAGATTGTTAAGTGGTATCTACTGTATCACAGATGCCATAAAATGTAGGTGAAGATGTTGGTGACTAAATTGCAGTTTTATTTAAAAACTGTTCCATGTTACAAAAATCACTTAACATGTGTAAGTGATTTAAGCAGATTAGTGTAAGGTCACAGAATTGGTAACATATAACACTATTAAAGAAAATATTTGTGTTAGAAGGTGAAAGAAGGATTATTTTCTTAATTGAATATACAACTGCAGAGGAAAGAGTTTGCTGTTACAGAGCAAATTAGAATGTATTAGAATATTGGGATATTTTTTTATTTTCCATGATGATATTTTATTCAGTGTTGTTCAAACTTGTATTGAACTTTGGATGAAAAACAGGTAGAATAGTACAGCATATTGGACCAACATATAAGAATACATATACGTTGCAAAGTTTTCCAAAAAATAATTTACTCTGAATATGTGGCTTATATGTTGTTCCATTGTACAATGTCATACTGTGTGTTCTGATTCCCAGTTTCAATTTACAGCTATACTGTGGGGAAAATATGAAAGACAATCTTACTGTACCACTACCGTAGAGTTCGTTAGCAGAAAATAACAAGATTTGGGGGGAAGCATGTATGTCATATCAGAAGAATATTTCAATGGAGAGCGTTCTAAAGTCTCTTCCAAAAAATGAATCTGCTTCCAACATCACTCAAATGCAGGGGTTCTAACTGCAGAACATTAGCCCCCTTTTATGCTGTGCAATGAGCTTTTGGCTCTGCTAGAATTGATGATGTTAATACCCCTGCCTCTTAGAAAAGTTTGGCATTTTAGGTGTCCAGCCTTTATTAGTAATATCTAATTTCTAGATTTTTATTTTAAATAAAATTAATGACAATTAGAAAATATAACCAGTTTTCTAGAAAATGCCAGAATGCCACAGATCTAGAAAAATAAAAAAATAAATTTTATTGGAGAGCAAGATTGTGATTGACTTTCTGTCCTTTGTTCTTTGCACCCCAAGCCTTCACCAACATAACGCACACATACGGTATATGTAAATCTTAGTGGAGTGCAGTCATATTCGCCTGTTACAAAATTATACAACTGTCACAGTCACAACTGATAATTTGCATGAAATACCACATACTTACACATAATCTGTAAAGTGAAAACAATGGCCAATTGAAAGTGTCTGTTTTATTTTGTAACTAATATCAGGAAAAGGGACCTCTGCTCCAGAAGAAGTCTGAGGGCAGATTGCCAAATTTAGAGCTGCATGTATCTCTCAACGCCCAAGGTTGGCATGCATTTACTGTTTTGTATTTTATAGAATCCAGAGATGCAGTTGTTTGAAGTCAAACTCAAAGGAAAGTGTGAATGGTGACAAAAGCATTGAGAGCTTTATTGGATTACTAGATCTCAAATTCTTCATCTTATGTGGCTGTAATTCTTGAACGGATATGCAGCCCCTTCCTTTCCCGCTCCACCAGAAGGCATTCTTAAGGGCTGGATCTTCTTTGTCCCCCTCCAAAGAGAACACCACTGAAGATTTCAAGTGGAGACAGGAGTCCAAAAAGGCAGCTCACCTCCCCCACAGAAGAAAAAAATCACAACAAATATTCTAGGGATTTGGCCCTTTTCAGTGTACCAATATAGTGTATTAATTAAATAGTTCAATATAAAGAAAATATTGGTCATATGTGCAATACAAAAGAACTAGTGCAAATGGTAGGGCAAAAAGTAATGCCCCAGTCTAACCGCATCCTAAAAAAATGATCTCTGGCTGGCTCTAGAGGCTCTTACCAGTGTGCCAAAAAAAAGTTCATGTGGTAACCTAATGTGAAACATCTTTTGTGATCATGGACCTATGGTGACCATAGCACCTTGGGGTTCCAGCCTTCCTGGCCTTAAGGCCGGATAATCAAGTGTTTGCCTCTTTCAGAGATAGTACACTTGATCTTTGCCAGAAATTGAAAAAGCAACATAATGTTACCTAGTTTGTATTTGCACTGATGAGTCAGGGGAAATCTGTGACTATATAATTTGATCAATGCAGTCCTGGCTCCTGTTTTACACTACCAATCATGTAAGTATGTTTACACATTCTGGAAATACTCCCAGTAGTACTTCTTGCAAAGAAGTGCTCAATTCCTTCACGGAAAACATTCCTTTGGCTATATTAGATATTAATGGTAGATCTCTGGAGCTAGCAACCATCACCATGGAAACCAACCCTTTGGAGTTTTGTGCTGGAGTCATGCATAATGGGAAAATATATTGAGAATCCATATATAAAACCAGACAGACCTGTTTCCTTGCTGCCTCAAACAGTAGACAACTTTAGGATGTGTACTGCATACTAAGGTGAGCATTCAAGTTATGCCTAGAAAGTAACCTTTCTATGCAAAACTGATGAACATATTATTTCCTGAATTATTTCCAGAAACATGACATGACAATTCTTCATATTCCATAATATAGAGTTGTTTTGTGTTATAGCAAGAAAACACCATAAAAAGAAAATGAGCAAATTTGGTAAAGAGGATACCTTTATTGCCTAACTGAATTAATAGATTGAAATATTTCAAGACTATCTACATCTAATCTAATCTATCTCAGGCATATTATACACTTAAAATAGGAATTGTTTATACATTTATACAGTCACATACAGACACTCGAACACTAGCATAGTGATGTCAGAAGAATTACAAAAGTATGTGTGATTGCCAATTCTCCATAGCTATTTTTGGTCAGGAGTCTACTCTCTGCATATAAATCACTTCCTGTGACTTTATCTTTGCCAGATTCTTGTGGTTCATGTTTGCCCATTAATCAAGCCTGCTACTCAGACTTATGCCTGCTGATTTTGGACTGTCTGACTTTGCTGCCTTCTCCTACCAACTAACCTCAGCTTGCCTGACTACGCTTTTACTGTTCTGTTCCAGCCATCCTGCTGACCCAGCCACTGGTCTCCAAACCTGCTTAACATCTGTAGCTTTACAGAATAATATGTCCCATCATGGAGACCAATGGATCAGATTCTGAGTTAGCCTAGCAGGTTGCATTTAATACAAGAACTGTGCAGGCCCAGGTACAAAACAATTTAAGTGTTGAAAGATCAGGTAGTTGAGCTACAAAATGAAGTTCATACCATGCATAATGAATTTGCCATCTACAGTACACAAGATATTGCGGTGACTTCTTCTACCACTGCACAAGATGTCCGCTTGCCTCTGCCAGAAAAGTTTGGAGGGGACTCCCGAAATTTCAGGGGTTTCCCCCTGTTTCCCTGTTCCCACACCCTTCTGTTGGATCTGGAACTCTTGCTTGGCCTCCATACAGACTATTCCCAGGGACGTTTCTGACGCTGTCACTCAGGGTCTCAATGACTGATCAAGTCGCTTTTTGGAACATAACATCCTTGAACCTTGAGCTCTCCAGCGGTTCCCTGGGATTGATGCCGCTCCCTAGAGATCACCACAAAATAGTGACTCTTTGTGGGATGGGCATTTCTGGCCATAGAACTGTATGGGGACGCTGGGCTGTCTTGTAGTTGATTATACTACTGATCTAATTATGATTCTGTGTATAAATATCTGTGCTGTTCCAATACACTCAGTTCCTGTTTTCACCTCCATAGTTCCAGTAGTTCTGTCTGATGATTGGGGTGGGCTGCTATGACAACTTATTGTCCTTATTGACAATATTAGCACTATGTAGCTAAGCTCCGGCTAGCCACGGTGCCAGCACAACTTCATTAGATTGCTCTCTGTTTCCTCTGGCCAGTGCTAATCTCATCCAATGCTGAAGGGGTTAAACAGCAAAGTCACTGAATGAAGGAAGCATGATTTGTACCCAGTCGGGGTACAGGACGTCCCATCACATTTGGTGGCAGTGGTGGTATGCTTCCTTCTTACCGGAACATCCAAGCCACCACCAGGACCTCATTGCAGTGAATGGAGCAGAAGAGGAGTACCTAGAGGGAATTGCTAGAGGTTAGAGGACAAATGGCCAGCAACAATTCTAAAGCGACCCTGATCTCCAAGTTAATGGAGGGAGACCGAAGTAGCCTAGCCCCCATCTGGTGGCACCAATGCCTCGAAGATCCAGCGAGAAGTACAGTGACGCTTAGCCTTACTAGGATCTGAACCGCCACTAGCGATCATCCCCCAGATGCTTAGTGATGCCACTCAGCTGATGGTCGCATAATTACAACGGGACAAAGCCAGACACCTAGCCATTTCCTGTAAGAAATTGTCCTATGATGCCATCCCAAAGTTCGATGATGGCAGGGAAGAGATTGATTGCTATTTGCAAATCTTCGAAAAACAGTGCAGTCTACAAGGAGGTGAGGAGGCAAGCTGGGTAATGCTCTTGTTGAGTCGCCTGTTGGTGAGGGCATTGGAAGCATTCAAGGCCATCCCTGACAAGGACAATGCAGACTATGGGAGGGTGAAGGAACGACTGCTGGCCCGATATGGCATCACACCAGAGTTCCATGGCTGGCACTGGCAAAATGGAAAGCCTTTTACGGACTCGGGCCATTGAAGGATGACTGGAGGGTGTGCTACAGATCATCCAGCTGGAGCAGTTTTATGATCAGACCCCCGCAACAGTGCAGGATTGGATAAGGGATAACGAGCCCTCACTACAAACGAGGCAGTTGTACAGGTGGATCAGTTTGTGTGTATAAATATCTGTGCTGTCCCGCCTTGTCTCATTAGTGCTAGTCTCATCCAGGGGTTAAACACCAAAGCCTGAGAATGAAGGAAGCACGATATGACGGTGTGCCCAGTCGGAGTACAAGTCGTCATGTCATACCTATGACTGCTAAAGATGCACCGATCCAATATCAACCACAGACTTTAGACTAACTTGAATCTCTCACACAACCCCTGTTTTCTTTGGCACGTGGTGAAAAGGGTATGATGACCCAGCATCCTAATCTAGTGGTGTTCATTACTTATGCAATATGGTGATACAAAATTTCCACTTCAGCTATGAAAGACTCACGAGCAGGAGGCAACTGTATGGACATCAAAGTTGCAGCAGGAAATGCAGTGTAAACAGTGGATGGTTCTTCACTTACGTCAGGCCATTCAAACCATATAAAGTAAACCATATATTTCCACCTAATTTCTTCAACAGAGTTTCCTGTGATTTTGAGTATACCCTGGCTTACCATGCATGACCCACAGATTGGAAGACTAGAGTTCTGTCATTCACTTCAGGATACTGCTTCCTTATACTGCCGCAATATCGGTATTTTGCAGATGTCTGTGACAAAAAGACTACCCCCTGCCCGAGAAGCACCACAGTCTGACACCCTAACTGACACCCTAACCATTATGCTCCACCCCCGGCCCCAGCTACTTCAGCACCTCACCCAGTGTACCGTCCCCAAGCCCAACTGTGGGCTCCCTCTTTCCCAGAGAGCAAGGCGTTCAGCAGCCAATGCTACATCTGCAACCAGGTAGGACACATGCATAAGGATTGTCGCCACAATTCCACCCAGGACCCAGGGGACCCACTGCCCCACTGGGACATCCCGAGCAGCTGCCCATTGCCTGGAGGCTACAAAATCACTTGCCAGCCGGGAATGGGTTGAAGAACACTTTAGGGTCCTTCATAGAGTCGGCCGGCCAGACCAAGGATTATGGGACACCGGGGCCACAATCACTCTGGTCCAGCCCTAGATGGTGTCCGCTGCCGTACAGACCAATCACCAATGCCGTACCCACAAAAGGTTCTCCTTGACAATTATTTGGGCCACTTAACCTCTGCTTACCATATGAATTCACTCACGAAGAACTGTGCAGCTGTCATCCAACAGCGGGCACAGAGAGCAAAAGACATGCTCAAGGACACAGGTGAGCAATTTTAACTGTGACCCAAGCCCTGACTGTGTCCCAGGTTCCCCTGCCCTTTTGTGGCCATCCCCGGGCCAACTTTGCTCAGGAGACCCTGACTGACCTGACTTTACCAAGATAGAGCAGGGGCTGACCCCGGGGGACTAGGGAAAACGCAACCGTTTAGCTGGATTGCAGTGGATTTGGGAAGAGATACATACTGACAGTGGTGGATTACGCTACCCGGTACCTGGAGGCAATCCCCTTGACAAACATCCATGTGGAGACAGTGGCTGAGGCCCTACCCCCAATCTTTCCCAAGGTAGGCTTTCGCCAGGAAATGATCTTGGACCAGGGGACTTAGTTTACAGCTGAGATGGTGCAGCAGTTATGGAAGTTGTGGGGTATCAAACCTCTGCACAGCACTCCTTATCGACCCCAGATGAATGGACCATGTGAGCGGTTTAACTTTCCCTGGGGCTTTAATTTTACATGTAAGGCAAACAAAAAGTAGGGAGTATATACCGCCCATCCACTACTTTACTGGCCTTTCTGTCACACATGGTACGGGAGAACCTTCAGACTGCAGTGAGATGGCAGAAGCGGTGGTAGGCTCGTACTGCCTGAGACTGTACTCTGCAGGTAGGACAGAAAGTTCTCGTCCTAAAACCCACCAAAACAGACAAGCAACCGGCCGATTGTCACAGGCGTTATCGGGTAACGAAGCAACTTTGCTATACTACCTTCCTAGTAACCAAATGTTCTGATGGACCATCCATGTTTACATGCTCAAGGCTTATCAGGAGAGTCCAAAAGAAGGAGCCACCATCTGCGATCCCTACAGCGGAAGAGTCCACCCCTGCTGGAGCTTCCCCAGGGGGGAGGACAGTCAGGTATAAGTGCTGTTCACCTTGTGGACCAACTAGAGGCAACTCAGAAACAACAAGTTAGACAGGTGCTCTAACAGTGCCAGGAAATGTTCTCCACCGTCACTGGGTATTCTACCATCGCAGTACACTAGGTGGGGACCCTGGGTCAGCCACCCATGCGGCACACAGTTTACCATGTCCCTGAGGCAGTTAGGGAGGGGATGCGGCATGAGATTAGTGTCAAGCTGGGAGTCATCGAGATGTCCAACAGCCCCTGGGCTTTACCGGCAGTACTAGTGCCAAAGCAGGACAGAACGACGCACTTCTGCATGGACTGCTGCAAACTGAACGGCCAAACCACAAATGGCGCTTACCACTTGCCCCGGTCGATAAGCTTCTGAACCGCATCACCGGGGTTAACTTCTTTACCACCCTTGATCTGTGTAAAGGGTACTAGCAGATTCCAAGGTCATCATTCATCAACCCATTCGGGATGAAGAATGGCCTGCAACATTCTAGTTGATGATAGATCGGCTCCTTGGTGGCCTCCAGGACTATGCCTGTGTATACCTGGATGACATTGCGATCTACATCAACACATGGAAAGAACATCTGGTTCACCTAGGCGTCATATTAGTGCTGCGAGACTATCCCTGAAGCCATAAAAATGTACAATGGGGTATCCAAAGTATCCTATCTAGGGCACTGAGTGGGCAGCAGGTGACAGCAACCTGAACCCACTAAGATAACACCCCCAAAACGACAACCCGGGTCCTAGCCTTCTTAGGCACTGCAGGTTAGTGCTTTATAACTAAGCTCCTGACTGACCTGACTGGTCCTGTGGCCCCTAGAGTGCAAGACCACTTTTCAACACTTAAAGGATGCCCTAACATCTGCACCTGTGTTGGCTGCCCCCAACCCTTCAAAACATTTCTCTGTCCACACAGATGCCTCTACTTTCGGGTTGGGAGCAGTGCTGAGTCAAGTTGGAGCCGACAGCAGTGAGCACCCTGTAGCCTACATCAGCCGGAAGCTGCTACCCAGGGAGGTAGGGTACGCAGCCATAGAAAAGGAATGCCTGTTGCTATTGTGGGCTCTTAAGAAATTTCAGCCATAACTCTATGGACAATCATTTAGACCACAACCCTATGATTTGGCTTAACAGAGTTTCTGGGAACAATGGATGAATATTGCGATGGAGTCTCGCCCTGCAGCCCTATAAATTTCACAGTGCAGAATCGGCCAGGAAAGTAGAATTGGAATGCAGATGGGCTTTCCCGGCAAACGGACATGACCTCTATATAACTTCCCTGGACAGTCCCAGACCGACCGGCTGAGGATCTAGCCTGGTCTACCGGACTATGGGTCAGTGGGGAGTAATGTCAGTGAACTGGAGCTGCTCAGAACTGTTTAGCTTGTTTGGAGTTGTTTTCCCCCGTTCCCATAGGAGTATAATCACACCTTTCTGTTGCCAACCTGTTGGATCACCATTTCCCTAGCCCAGCGCCTGACTGGGACAAACTTCAAACCAATGGAACTGTGCAGCCGCGCTATGGATGTCTGTTGCCCTACCACGTTGCTCTTTTTGGGTTCGTGGTGGGTCACAATCGGTGGTGGTTACAGAAAGGGAGCTTATTTGGGAAAACTATTACCCATAATTACCCATCCATGGCTCTGGAACTCTGGCACGGTCACCCTACAGACTATTCCCAGGGACATTTTCGACTCGTCGCTCAGGGTCCCGAAGATGGATCAAGTTGCTTTTTGGAACATAACATCCTTGCACACTAAGCTCTCCATCGGTGCCCCAGGATTGACGACTCTCCCTCGAGATCTGGTAGTTAAAGAGATTATAATCCTGATCTAATTGTGTTTGTGTGTATAAATATCTGTGCTGTTCCCAGTAAAATCAGTTTGTGTTTTTACCTCAACATTAGTTCTGTTTGATGATTAAGGTGGGCTGCTATGATAACTTATTGTCCTTTTCAGGACAATATTAGCACTGTGTAACTAAGCTCCGGCTAGCCACAGTGACAGCACAGCTCCATTAGATTGCTGTCCCGCTTTGTCTTTTTAGCGCTAGTCTTGTCCAGCACTAAAGGGGTTAAACACCAAAGTCTCGGAACAAAGGAAGCACAATATGATGCTGTACCCAGTCGGAGTATAGGTCGTTCTGTCACACCTATGACTGCTAAAGATGCACAGATCCAATATCAACCCCAGACTTCAGACTAACTGGATTCCCTCATACAACCCCTGTTTTTCTTTGGCACATGGTGAAAAGCATCCTCATCTAGTGGTGTTCATCACTTTGCAATATGGTAGCAAAAAAAATCCACTTCAGTTATGAAAGACTCAGGAGCAGGAGGCAACTGTATGGACATCAAAGTTGTGGCAGGAAAAGCAGTGTAAGCTTAAACCTTCACCTGTGTTAATGGAAACAGTGGATGGTTCTCCACTTACGTCAGACCCAGTATCCCCTCATAGATACTGGATTCTTTGATATGCTAAGTGACCGCTAGCAGTCAGGAAAACCATTTCATATCCAGGTCATATCCAACACATATGAATAATAACTCTTAGATTCATAATCACACCCAAAAATAATACAAACATGGCCAGTATAGAGTAAGTCATTTGGGAGAAATTGTGAAGTCCGTGGTATTCAGTCATAAGTAGCAAGTGTGACATATCTATGGAATTCATAATTTACAAGAAATTAATGCATGATAAATGCATGAATTATTGTGGTGGTGAGCACAGGAGGGACAATAAGATGAAAATTAGTTATTTTGATTGATATGGTTCCACCACACAAGGAGGAGATCACTTATGGTTCCTATAGTTATACCTTCCCTCCGCTTATACCACCTCTGGGCCGACTTGGAAACGTGAGATGTACTGGGAAAAAGTATAAATTTAATGAGAGGAAATTGGTAAGTGTGCTTACTAGGGGCCAAGATCTAATTTTGAGTAAGTCACCATCTTTCCTTGCCAGAGCCCTACGGACAGAAAAACTGTTACTTTACCATTCAAGTGAGTAGTTTTCTGTAATTTCTCCTTTTTATTTTATCTGTTTGGTTTATCATCTTTTTTTTGTATGCACTGTGACTATTTTTTGTTCATAATAAATATTTCTTTATTAAGTTCTGCCTTTGTCTGGTAAAGACTCACGTTACCCGATTAGACCATTTTATTGGTAATTTGAAATCACATTATTATTGTGTTAAAGTATATTGTGTGGGTTTTTAGTCTAATTCGCTTGGGGGACCAAGGCACCCTATTTATAAATTGTCTTGTGGTAGCAGCGTTATGATATTAGTTATATCATTAAAGTTAATTGTGGGTGGTATTAAGGGTGGATGTTTTTATTTATTTATTTCCGGGCTAGGGCAGACAGATAGTGAATTTTAACCCTTTTACCACCAGAACCAAGTCATCAGTTAGTTGTGGCATACTTGGATGATATACTGATATTTTCTGATAATCTTGAGAATCACAGAAAACAGGTCTGTGTTGAGTACCCACCAACTTTGCATTAAACTGGAAAATGCAAGTTTGAACAAACAAAATTCCTGGGGTATGTAGAATTTTTCAGAAGGTTTTAGTATAGATGTAAGTAAAATGAAGGCAATATTGGACTTTCCCATCCCCAAGAACATAAATGATATTCAGACATATTCAGGGATATGCAGGTTTCATAAAGAACTTCTCTGGAATAATTGCACCAATTACTGAACTCATCCATAGAGGGACCCCTTTTCAATGGACAGATAAAGATGGCACCTGCATTTTCCAGATTAAAGACTGTTTACATCAGCCCCAATTCTGGTACACCTTTAGCTAGAACTGCCATTCACTATAGAAGAATGCCTCTGTTCTGCTGCTGCTTCTGCTTTGATGCGGTGACGTTGTCCTGTCCCCTTAGCAGAAAAACATAATCTTTCCACTTCCATGTTTGACGGTGGGGATGGTGTTCTTGGGGTCATAGGCAGCGTTCCTCTTCCTCCAAACACGGCTAGTTGAGTTGATGCCAAATAGCTCACTTCTGAACACAACACTTTCACCCAGTTCTCCTCTGAATCATTCAGATGTTCATTGGTGAACTTCAGACGGGCCTGTACATATGCTTTCTTGAGCATATGTACATATGCTTTCTTGAGCAGGGGGACCTTGTGGAGCTGCAGGATTTCAGTCCTTCACGGCATAGTATGTTACCAAAAGTGTTCCCTCTAAGCTGTGCACTTGTGCACGCGCACATAACTTTTCGAGGGAGTGCACACGTCCTAAAATTGTGCGCACGGGGAGCTGGGGGGGCGGGCAGTCCGTCCAGGGTGATGCTGGCACGCCTCCAGAGACGGACAGTAATGTCCGCCGCTGGAGGAGCAAGCTCGGTTGGGGAGATCAAAAATCTCATCCCAACCAGCTTAAAATCAATCTAGGGAGCAGGAGGTCTGTTAATGCAGACCTCCGGTCCTGCTCCCTTGCGATGCGAGCGGAAACTGATGCTGTGCGTCGGGATTTGATGTCATATCCCGGCGCACAGCACTGAAGCCACGCCCACCGTCTTTACTGCACCGGAAGGACAGGACATCAAAGAAGAAGAGGCAAGAGGAAGAACGAAGAGGAGGAGGAAAACTAACTAAAAGAGGAAAGGTAGGAAAACATTAAGTGAGAGTGGTTGGTTTGTTGTTGTTTTTTTTTTGTCCAGTTTTGGTGTGTTATTTTTAATAAAGTGGGGTTTTTTTGTCAGTTTCGGTCAAGTGAATGCTGAATTTTCGGTCCAGGATTTTCATTTCGGTGCATACCTATATACTAAGCCAGACACTGAAGCGGTAGGTCTACACCACATCAATGTTTGGCTTAGTATATAGTGATGCTACATTATTGGCAATGTGTGGCTCAATGTATAGTGATAGGTGTTGTGCTGTGCCTCAGTATATAGTGATAGGTGTTATGCTGTACCACTGTCAGTGCATGCCTCAGTATATAGTGATAGGTGTTATGCTGCCCCACCGTCATGTTTGCCTCAGTATATAATGATAGCAGTTATGCTGTACCACCGTCAATGAGTGCCTCAGTAAATAATAACAGTTATGCTGCACCACTGTCAATATTTGCCTCAGTATATATTGAGAGGGGTTTTGCTGTACCCCAGTCAATGTGTGCCTCAGTATATAGTGATAGGTGTTATGCTGTCAATGGTTGCCTAACGACAGAAGCTATGCAGTTTTTCCCAATAAAAAAATAATTATATATATATTGATCCTTTATGCAGCCCGGAGTCCCCGCTCGTAATTTGCTTATAATTAACTTTTGCAGTGAGAATTTCACCTTTAAAATAGACCATGGAGTCAAAAGGGTTGGAAATATATAGCTCCACCCCCCTTGCAATGTGATTTTTTTTCAGCTCCACCAACTTCGCTTTATATGGACTGTAGAAGCATATTGTGCGCACAAAATTTTGGCTCTGGGAAAAATTTTGCACAACAGAAATTTTCTGCGCACACCACACAAGAAGAATTTGAGGGAACATTGGTTACCAATTGTTTTCTTAGTGACTATGGTCCCAGCTGCCTTGATATCATTGACAAGATCTTCCCGTGTAGTTCTGGGCTGATTCCTCACCGTTCTCATGACCATTGAAACTACACGAGGTGAGATCTTGCATGGAGCCCGAGACCGAGGGTGCTCCTAATCTCAGCTTGTTACCTGTATCAAAAAACACCTGGGAGCCAGACATCTTGCTGATTGATAGGGGATCAAATACTTATTTCACTGAGTAAAATACAAATCAATTTACAACTTATTTGAAATGCGTTATACTGGATTTTGTTTGTTGTTATTCTGTCTCTCACTGTTCAAATAAACCTACCAAGTCGCTGGAGGAGCAAGCTCGGTTGGGGAGATCAAAAATCCCGTCCCAACCGGCTTAAAATCAATCTAGGGAGTGGGAGGTCTGTTAATGCAGACCCGTCCTGCTCCCTTGCGATGCGCGGGAACTGATGCGGTGAGTCAGGATTTGATGTCATATCCCGGCGCACAGCACTGAAGCCACGCCCACCATCTTTACTGCACCGGAAGGACAGGACACCGAAGAAGAAGAGGCAAGAGGAAGAACGAAGAGGAGGAGGAAAAGTCACTAACAGAGGAAAGGTAGGAAAACATTAAGCGAGAGTGGTTGTTTGTTGTTGGGTTTTTTTTGTCCAAAAAATGTCTGGGAGCCAGACATCTTGCTGATTGATAGGGGATCAAATACTTATTTCACTGAGTAAAATACAAATCAATTTACAACTTATTTAAAATGCGTTATTATGGATTTTGTTTGTTGTTATTCTGTCTCTCACTGTTCAAATAAACCTACCATTGTCAAATGTACAAAATCAGCAGGGAATCAACATAACATAAGATAATGTTGCAAGCAAAAATACAAATAGGTAACTATATATACCATTGAGCACATAGTTGTATATCATAAGTGAGTAAATAAATATATATGTCAGGTGTGTAGAGGTTGGAACACAGCGCAGAGAGACATCAGGTAAGTTAGCAGATGCAAAACCAGGGAATGGTACAACAGCAATAGTTTATTCCACTGAGCAGTAATAGACAAAAAGGCAGAAACAGTACCGTACAGCAATCCGTGGTCTGACGAAATAGAGTATCAGCAAGCCAAGGTCAAAGTTCATATAATCCAAAAAACGAGTATCCAGCAATAAGGTATGGGAAATACAGGAAGGGACTTGAACAATCAAGCAATGATGGATTAGTGCTGGGGGTTTAAATAGTCTGCCAAAACCTGGCTCCTCCCTCCAGATCTCAGAGACCCTCCTCCTCCTATAGCTCATAGTTAGTGGTGACCTGTTTGTCGCCGCTTGTCCCTACCCCAGTCTGTCCTCCTGCATCATTGGACCACAGGACACGCCCCCCGCCATTAGTCTCGCTCAGTGCGCGGTGCACCAAAGGCCGGGATGCGGCCTGGTACGGGACTGTGTGATCCTTGACCATGTGGTTCGCGAACTCACGGGTGCCCAGCTGTGTCCCCTCCGGGTGAAGACACTCGAGGACAGCGGGAGATGAGGTAGGTCCCTGACAGGACCCCCTATATACGCATGAGGGGGGCGTTCAGGAGCTGGTTTGCTGGAGTGTGTCCTGTGAAAAACAAAAATTTTGACAGGTGCATGGAAATTCCATGCAGGTTCCCAAGTTCTCTCTTTGGGACTGTAATCCAACTTTTGCATTCGTATTGGGGTGAACATGAAAACGAACACGAAGGGTGCGTTTTCGTTGTTCAGCGCGAATACCGAACATGCTAACATGGCAGCGGCAAAACGTATACGAAGACGAAGATACACAACACGAAGAATCTTCGTGTTCATCTTCGTCTTCGTTTACTTATCTCCCTGGTCCCTTCCCCGTCTAGCCTACCTTATCTACACAGCATCGCAGGGGTTAACTGGAGCGGAAATCCCAGGAGTTAGAGGGCCGTGCGAAGACTCTATTGGTCGCCTGCAGGGGCCTCCTCTGGCATCAACCAATTAGAGATAACTGGAGCGGAAATCCATAGGGTCGCCATCAGGAGTTAAAGATCTTTAACTCTTGTAGAGGGCAGACAGGCCAAGTTCTGTTGGTCGCTTGCAGGGGCCTCCTCTGTGTGTAATTTACGTAAGCGTGCCAGAGTGTAAGTTGGAAGGGGCAAAGAAGGCACAGAGAAGTTGTTTAGGGGCAATGAAGGCACATACCAGCTGTTGGGGGGGCGGGCAATTTGCGCACCAGGGCCCTGTGGTTTCTATTACACCCGTGTATTTGTGTGTGTATATATATAAATAGCAGGCATTATTGCAAAATTATACATAAAAGAAAAAACGAAATTAAGGTTTTCTGGTGGCCCTATTAAAGATTCAGTAAAACTCCTGTTGGTTGAGACACATTAATATATCTCAGCCTCTAGAGGGACGAAAGACACTCTCTATAAAATTTAAGGTCACAAATGCAAACTGTTGCACAATGCAAAACATTTGCAGAGAGAAAGCACTAAATATTTCAATTTCAATACTTTAAGGATGTGACAGGATCAAGGAACATCTTATAACATCAACCAGTATATAAATCGTGCTATACATAATATTATTTAATAACCTGTGGCAAATGTGGTGCTGAATACGTGAATTTAAGGAGAGGAGCAGGCGCCAGAAACAAACCCACAACAGTGCCAATAGTAGCAGCCAGAGCAAACCGCGGGGTGAAGCCTCCACCTTTCCTAAGAGTCAAACTGGTTCCCAGACACAGGTGGGCAGGGCCGCTTTATTCAGCGGGCAAAGTGGGCATTTACCCAGGGCCCACTAACCTTCGGGGGCCCACTGGCAGTCATACTGCCGGTTTGGGCCACCCTCTTGCGGTTTTAATCACACGCATCCCGGGTTGCCCGGGACAGTCCCGCAATGGGACTTTAAGACCCGGGTCCCGGGCAGCCTCATCATTGAAGCTCTGTTTTTTTTTCTGCACGGAGGAGAGGGGTAGATTGTGAGGAGAGAGGGAGGGAGGGGGTAGATTGTGAGGAGAGAGGGAGAGAGAGGGGGTAGATTGTGAGGAGAAAGGGAGAGAGGGGGGTAGATTGTGAGGAGAGAGGGAGGGGGTAGATTGTGAGAAGGGAGGGAGAGGGGGTAGATTGTGAGAAGGGAGGGAGAGAGGGATAGATTGTGAGAAGGGAGAGAGTGAGAGGGGGTTGATTGTTAGAAGGGAGGGAGAGGGGGTAGATTGTGAGAAGGGAGGGAGAGGGGGTAGATTGTGAGAGGGGAGGAAGAGGGGGTAGATTGTGAGAAGGGAGGGAGAGGGGGGTAGATTGTGAGAAGGGAGGGAGAGGGGGTAGATTGTGAGAAGGGAGGGAGGGAGAGGGGGTAGATTGTGAGAAGGGAGGGAGGGAGAGGGGGTAGATTGTGAGAAGGGAGGGAGAGGGGGGTAGATTGTGAGAAGGGAGGGAGAGGGGGTAGATTGTGAGAAGGGAGGGAGGGAGAGGGGGTAGATTGTGAGAAGGGAGGGAGGGAGAGAGGGGTAGATTGTGAGAAGGGAGGGAGGGAGAGGGGGTAGATTGTGGAGAGGAGTAGTCCGCACAGGGCGCCAGAACACTTAAGGCCGCCTCTGCTGGAGAGCTATGGTGGCGAGAGAAATAGAAAGAGATGGAGGGCCATAAGAGGGAGATGGAGAGATAGAGAGTTGTCAGAAGCAGTGTATCTGCAAGTGTTTGGTGTGTGTGTATGTGTGCATGTGTGTTACTTTATGGTGTTAGTAGTGTGTGTTGCTGTATAGCAGAAGGGTAAAGAGAGGGTGAGTGTGTTTGGTGTTAGAGTCAGTGGGTGTTGGAGCAACTAAGGAAACCAACCTTCAGGGGGACCAAAATAGTTCACTGCTCCACTTCCAGCACCATCGGACACGGCAGAGACAAGGACCCTGGGGAATTCTTGCAGACATCACAAGCACCAATATGGTGTAGGAGCGGCCCTGTCCCAGGAATCCGGAGCACTTAGGTTTTTGTGTTCATAATGAGCATGTGTAGCTTTGGTATTGTTGTACTAGTATTTTCTATAAAGAAAATGTTGACACCTAGTGGCAGTCCAGTAACACATTGCTTCAATTTAGTGCTCGATCACCAGATGACAACAGCCTAGTCATAAGGAAATACAATATACAATAAATTATTATTATTATTATTGTCACATCATGTAGGAATAGCCTACCTTGATTTGGGTGGTGGAACCATAGACGAAGAGATGCTGACCTGTAAATACTCATAGAGGTGGTATAACGCCGTAGAACCTTGTGGTGGTGTGTGCCTCTGCAGGGTACTTTCACAGCAGGACAGGACACAGAAGGTTCAAAATAAAGTCCGCTTGATTTATTTTTGCAGCATAGTAAACACAGTCTCTCAACAACAGAGCCTCACAGCTTAGTTAATAAACAGGAAATAAAAAAAAAATGATTCTCCTCAAACATAGGAGGGTATATAACTCACTTCCACAAGTGTTCTATTGGGAATCCATGAACGCTGTGGATCAAGGAAGTGCTGCTGTGATTCAAAAACTGCCAGCTAACCCGATCTGAGCCTCCGTGCGCTGGAGCACATTGCTGCTAATTAAATGTAAGATATTTTTATACACTAAATGTGCAATTTGCCCTAACCGCATCTCCACCTTCTTCATGTACCATATATGAATTCATCTATAAACCACCACTGTAACCCTTCTGCTGGATAACCTAGGGGACGATTCTGATGTTGTAGATGTTTGTCCCATGTCTACATACATGAGCAGAGACTGTTCCTGATATTAAAAGAGTCTCTCTTATTCGCTTGGAATTACATATTCATTTTTGCATTAACATAGTATACTTTAAGGGGTCATATGCTTATTTCTGTTTTTGAGATACTAGTCTAAACTGAAAAAAATAGTTGAGAAGTATTTCAATATTTACCCTGTTTAGATGTGATCTTATTGTGTGGACAACTGTGGAGTTTGCCCCATGTATCAATGCACCTTTTTTCAAAAATGGGGGGGGGGCTAAAAACTGGGTGCATCTTATACAGTGGTTGTAGATTGTAGATTGCAGTTACTACTTCCCAGTACCTCCCTGCGGTCGCACTGCCGATTGGCCCCGCCCCTTTCTGACTCACTGCCGAATGGCGCCACTACTTTTCTTATAGCGTCCACAGTGCTCAGACAGCAACTCATCTAACAGTAAGTATAAAATTAATATTTGGGCTGCTGAAAGTTAGGGGAGCTGGGGGTTAATTTAGGGGCAGTTATGGTTAATGGGGTGTTTAGGGTTAATTTAGGGGCAGTTATGGTTAATGGGGCGTTTAGGGTAAATTTAGAGCAGTTATGGTTAATGGGGCCTTTAGGGTTAATTTAGGGGCAGTTATGGTTGATGGGGTCTTTAGGTTTAATTTAGGGGCAGTTAATGGATGGGAGTGATGAGGATGAATTTTATGACAATAATTTTTTTTCTAATTCTGGCCCGCATAAGGTGCGTCTTATACATGGGAGAGTCTTATACATGGGGAAATACGGTAGCTGCACACACATTATTGGTTTTCTGTTGCATTATACTATATTAGTAAACCCACAGATATATTGTGCTTACCAACAGCCTTTGTTTTATTTTCAGATTAAGTTTGATGCCCTGTTCATGACAGAATGTTTCCCAGAAATAGGAGGAAAATTGAATACCCCTGTCTAATCTATTACAGGCCGTATAATAAATAAAGTATTTTAGGAACAATATAGTGGTTTTTGAGGCAGTAGGAATCCCTTTTACTTTATTAATTACATTTAGCAGTGAAGTCTTAGTATAAGGTGGCCAGACTTTTAAAATGAAATCCGGTGACATTTTTTTTTAAATTGGCAAACTATATATTTGGTATGTGTTTATAAAGTGATTGTATGATATATATGTTATTTCTCACATTTTGTCCACGAGGCAGGGCCGTTGCTGAGGATTAAAATAAATCTTAATTCCTCTGCGTCCATGTGTACTGGCTAAAGATGACATCAGTGCTAGGCAGATAATATAGGATGGGATTGAGAGTACATCCTTACACTAAAAAAAAAAGTCATCATACACAAGACGCCTGAAGCCACAATTTAGTGCCGCTAATCCTTTTCAATAAAATATATAGAATGAAACAGATTAAATCACACAAAACCTTTACTTTTCCTCTCACTGATTTCTGGGCCAAGAAAGTTTTGTCCTCTGAAGTGACTTCAAATTCAGGAAGGTGTTTTATCTCTGGATAAGTAAAAATTAAATAGTTCTATTTTTTCCTACAGTAAGTAAAGTGCCAGGAAACAGATGACCAAGTACACACACCAGGACAGGCTCTGCCGTACCGAGACCCAAACACACACACACACACACACCAGGACAGGCTTTGCCACACCAACACCCAAACAGACACACCAGGACAGACTCTGCCACACTGACACCCAAACACACACACACACACACCAGGACAGGCTCTGCCACACGGACACCAAGACACACACACACAAGACAGAATGTCAGGGAACGGCAGGAGTAGATATAAACAGCGGAGTCTGGTATGCATGGCACAGGAACCAAAGCGAGGTATTTAGAAGACAAAGCCCAAAAAGCCGGGTCAGGAACAAGCTGGGTCTGGTACACAGGTATCAAGGTAAGCATATGCAGAGTCAAGGAATAGCCGGGTTTGGCACACATGAATCAAGGTAAGCATATGAAGAGTCAATGAATAGCCGGGTCTGGTACACAGGAATCAAGGTAAGATCATACACAAGGCAGCACAATAACTTCCTGCCTTTTTTTAAACTTGCCGTCTGAAGAACGCCATACCCCTCGACGTAACATCACCCAAGCACGTTTCCCGCTGTTTCTGAGTGGGAAAGCCTACTGAACAGGTTGATGCAGAGGAGACGCAGAGGACCAAAGATGCCACCCTGGACCCGTTGCCCACGAGTAGCAGGTACCGCGTTGGGGTCTGGTGAACAGACCCTGACAGTACACCCTCCCAACGAGGCCTCTAACGGGACCTGGGCGATCTGGGTGCAGACGATGAAAAGATGAGATTAGGTCAGGTGTATGAACAGTACTGGATGATTTCCAAGGGTCCTCTTAAAATGTTTTGTGGAGAGTCAGGCCTTGTCCCTGGGGTGATAAGGTGGTGCTGCACTCCAATGACGATCAGAAAATGTTTTATAGCAGGTTTGGGCATTGACCAAGGTGTTATGTAACAATAACAATGTCTTAGAGAGATGATTGATGTGTTCGGTGACTGAAGGAACTGCGCTGGGGATTGGTGTTCTGGGCAACATGGAAGGATGGTATCTGAAATTCGCCAACAAAGGAGATGGAACGGTGAATGTGGTTATTATATGCAAACTTTGCTATAGGTAAGTATTGACTCCAGTTGTCCCACTGGGCAGGGTTCAAGGCAAGAAGCTCACTGGACAGGGCACAAGGCAGGAAGCCCACTGGACAGGGCACAAGGCAGGAAGCCCACTTGAAAGGGCACAGGGCAGGAAGCCCTCTTGAAAGGGCACAATGCAGTAAGCCCACTGGACAGGGCACAAGGCAGGAAGCCCACTGGACAGGGCATAAGGCAGGAAGTCAACTGGACAGGGCACACGGCAGGAAGCCCACTTGAAAGGGCACAAGGCAGGAAGCCCACTGGACAGGGCACAAGGCAGGAAGCCCACTGGACAGGGCATAAGGCAGGAAGTCAACTGGACAGGGCACACGGCAGGAAGCCCACTTGAAAGGGCACAAGGCAGGAATCCCACTGGACAGAGCACAAGGCAGGAAACATTCAGGATCAGGTACAAAGCAGGATCAGGTACACAGGAAGCCAGGAACAAGTCAGGATCAGGTACAGGGCCAGAGCAACACGGTCCCATTACTTCAATGCAAAGGCCCTGACTGAAGGGCAGTGCAGGATAGGCAGGCTCAGTCCAGTCAACGAGGCTCAGCTGGTTGCATTGATTAGGTCTAGGTGCTCCAGAGTGAGAAGGGTTACACCCAAGTAAGCAGAGGCAGCTGGTCTGCTCGTTAGCCTACAGGGTACTGTGTACACACAGGAGGCCTCTAGGGGCTGCAGCTGATATGACATGAAGTTAAATAAATACAGAGTCCTGGCTCACAGGGTGGAATCCTGACAGTTCCCCTCCCCAAATGGCAACCTCCAGGTGCTCTCAGTGGTGCTACTTCTTTCTGGGTCCAGCACGCAACGCATTTTCAAATATCTGCAGGTCTTCCTTTTTAGTACTTGTAACAGACTTGTAGGAATACCTAGTTGATGTAACAGGTTTAGGAGATCTGTCTTTATGACAGTGATTGGAGTTGGAGTCCCACATTTGCATCAATGCTTTGCAAAGTTCAAGTACACATTCTCCTATCAGTTTGATAACCGAAATCAACCCCACGGAGTAATTGTAATGGCCTTTGCATTCTGTCAGGACCCGGGCAATCAGGTTGGGTAGGAGCCTCATTGCAGGGGATACCTGGGGTTCTGTCTGCACACAGCGATGCATGGTAACCGAAGGATAAGACAGACAGGCACAAAGGAATACACCACAGGCAGAATTCCAGGTAATGCTATGTATTGTATAATATGGCAGGACAAGCAAATACAGGTTAAACAGTCTCTTAGCAAGAAAACGGACGTATGGCAGAATGTATACAAAAAACAAAAACTGTCTGCGCTTCTTACCAGGGGCGGGCTGGGCCGGGGGGCAGGGGGGCAATTGCCCCCCAGGCCGCCCTAAATCCGGGCCGGTGGGCCGGACGGACGACCGGCAGACAGGCATTCAATGCGGCTGCGGCCGCAAAGTTAAAAACTAAGCGGCCGCGAGCAGGATTGAGTGCGGCCGTCATGCGTACCTGGCGGGGGAGGGAGGGGGGCGGTCCGCCCCGGCTGCCGCTCATCTGAGGGCTGCCACCATGCCGGCACGCCTCCAGAAACGGTGCGCGCGGCAACTGTGGCTGTGCGCCGGGACTTGATCCCGGCGCACAACACTGAAGCCACGCCCACCGTCTTCCGCGCTCAGTGCACAGGACAGGAAGAAGAAGAAGAAGAAGTAGAAGAAGAAGAGGAGGAAGAGGAAAAGTGAGAGTGAAAGAAGAAAAGGTAGGAGAGAGTGGATTAGTAAGTGTGTGAGAGTGATGGGTGTTATGCTGAATGTAAGTGTGTGAGAATGATGGGTGTTATGCTGAATGTAAGTGTGTGAGAGTGATGGGTGTTATGCTGAATGTAAGTGTGTGAGAGTGATGGGTGTTATGCTAAATGTAAGTGTGTGAGAGTGATGGGTGTTATGCTGAATGTAAGTGTGTGAGAGTGATGGGTGTTATGCTGAATGTAAGTGTGTGAGAGTGATGGGTGTTATGCTGAATGTAAGTGTGTGAGAGTGATGGGTGTTATGCTGAATGTAAGTGTGTGAGAGTGATGGGTGTTATGCTAAATGTAAGTGTGTGAGAGTGATGGGTGTTATGCTGAATGTAAGTGTGTGAGAGTGATGGGTGTTATGCTGAATGTAAGTGTGTGAGAGTGATGGGTGTTATGCTGAATGTAAGTGTGTGAGAGTGATGGGTGTTATGCTAAATGTAAGTGTGTGAGAGTGATTGGTGTTATGCTAAATGTAAGTGTGTGAGAGTGATTGGTGTTATACTAAATGTACGTGTGTGAGAGTGATTGGTGTTACGCTGAATGTAAGTGTGTGAGAGTGATGGGTGTTATGCTAAATGTACGTGTGTGAGAGTGATGGGTGTTACGCTGAATGTAAGTGTGTGAGAGTGATGGGTGTTATGCTGAATGTAAGTGTGTGAGAGTGATGGGTGTTATGCTAAATGTAAGTGTGCGAGAGTGATGGGTGTTATGCTGAATGTAAGTGTGTGAGAGTGATGGGTGTTATGCTGAATGTAAGTGTGTGAGAGTGATGGGTGTTATGCTGAATGTTTGTGAATGAGGGTTTCAGATAGCATGGATGTGTAAGTGTTGGGGGATAGCTTGGCATAGGGAGTCCGTAATCACATTCCTTTCATGCCCAGATTCCAGCATGTAGTGGCTGCCTAGGCATGATAGGAGTGTGATTGCTGTTATAAATTATTTTTTGGTCCAACTTTGGTGTGTTAACACTTTTATTGGACAGAATAATTCAATGACAGTATTAATATATATATATATATATATATATATATATTTATATATATAATTGCAAACAGCAATCACACTCCTATCATGCTAAGTCAGCCAGCACATGCTAGAACCTGGACATGATAGGATTGTGATTGTTGTTATATGTATGTGTGTATGTATATATATATATCTATATATATATATATATATCTATATATATATATATATATATATATATATATATATAATATGTGTGTGTGTGTGTTAATATTATTGTTGATTTTTTTGTCTAATTTTGGTGTTACTTTTAATAAAGCATTTTAAAGGTTTTTTTGGGGTTTTTTTTTTCAATTTTGGCCAAGTGAATGCTGAATTTTTAGTTTCAGTCCAGAATTTTCATTTCGGTGCATCCCTACTTAAAGTGTGTGTGGGGGGGGGCACATACAGGATCTGCCACAGGTGCCAAATACTCTAGGTACGCCCCTGCATCATGCGGCTGTCAGACCCAATGGCCATGCCTCAGCTCCCCTTCCCTCGTCTTAAAAGGGGTGTGATGAAGAGCTGAGGCATGCGGTGCCTGCACGCCGGCCACTTTAATTTCATTAGGCGCTGGTGGAGTGACTGCCGCACGACGGCCGCTTTCAATGTCGCTCGCAGCCGCTTTGATGGTGCAATGGGCCAGTTGACTAGACTTGCCCCCCAGGCCTTAGGCTGCCAGCCCTCCCCTGCTTCTTACCCTAATAAAGTTGGCAACAAATATATAAACATAATATAAACGAGAGGTTTTGGTTATATGAATTGGCCAAAGCATAATTAAGCTCACTATGTAGGAGGTGAGAGTAGGTTCTCACCCTATTGAGAGTGTGCCTTGACGTGGCGGGTGAGCTTAACTATGCTTTGGCCAATTCATATAACCAAAACCTCTCGTTTATATTATGTTTATATATTTGTTGCCAACTTTATTAGGGTAAGAAGCGCAGACAGTTTTTGTTTTTGTATACATTGTACAGCCAATACACTGTTTTTGCAGCATGCTTACACCTGTTTGGTAGGCCTCGTATTATACATTTGTATTATTTGAGCCTGTGACTAGCTTAGCGCACCGACATTTTTTTCTCTTCCGTATGGCAGAATGTATTGTAAATTATGGCAGGGCAAGCAAATACAGGTTGAACAGTCTCTTAGCAAGAAAACGTACGTATGGCAGGAAGCCCTCAGGACGGTGCACAAAGCAGGAAGCCCACTGGACAGGGCACAAGGCAGGAAGCCCACTTGAAAGGGCACAAGGCAGGAAGCCCACTGGACAGGGCACAAGGCAGGAAGCCCACTTAAAAAGGCACAAGGCAGGAAGCCCACTCGAACGGGCTCAAGGCAGGAAGCCCACTGGACAGGGCACAAGGCAGGAAGCCCACTGGAAAGGGCACAAGGCAGGAAGCCCACTATTGAGAGTGTGCCTTGACGTGGTGGGTGAGCTTAACTATGCTTTGGCCAATTCATATAACCAAAACCTCTCGTTTATATTATGTTTATATATTTGTTGCCAACTTTATTAGGGTAAGAAGCGCAGACAGTTTTTGTTTTTTGTATACATTGTACAGCCAATACACTGTTTTTGCAGCATGCTTACACCTGTTTGGTAGGCCTCGTATTATACATTTGTATTACTTGAGCCTGTGACTAGCTTAGCGCACCGACATTTTTTTCTCTTCCGTATGGCAGAATGTATTGTAAATTATGGCAGGGCAAGCAAATACAGGTTGAACAGTGTCTTAGCAAGAAAACGTACGTATGGCAGAAAGCCCTCTGGACGGGGCACAAAGCAGGAAGCCCACTGGACAGGGCACAAGGCAGGAAGCCCACTGGACAGGGCACAAGGCAGGAAGCCCACTTAAAAAGGCACAAGGCAGGAATCCCACTCGAAAGTGCTCAAGGCAGGAAGCCCACTGGACAGGGCACAAGGCAGGAAGTCCACTGGAAAGGGCACAAGGCAGGAAGCCCACTGGACAGGGTGCAAGGCAGGAAGCCCACTGGACAGGGCGCAAGGCAGGAAGCCCACTGGACAGGGCGCAAGGCAGGAAGCCCACTTAAAAAGGCTCAAGGCAGGAAGCCCACTGGACAGGGCACAAGGCAGGAAGCCCACTGGACAGGGCACAAGGCAGGAAGCATTCAGGATCAGGTACTAGTCATGATCAGGTCAATAGCCAATAGTTCTCGTTCTCCTACACAGTGGTTTCTTTCAGCGGGAGAGAGGGTACGAGAGAAATAGGCCACAGGATGTAGTTGACCATCAGTCTCCTGTCTTTGTGACAGAACAGCGCCCACGGCAGTGTCTGAGGCATCCACCTTCGAGTGTATATGGATATTGAGAGTCAGGCATCTGCAGTATAGGTGTGGAAATGAACTTGCCTTTCAAGTAACTGAACGCTCGTTGGGCAAAATCGTTCCAGACGAACTTGGTGTTCTTGGAAGTTAGTGCTGTGATGGGTTGAACGTGCTTAGAAAAGTCTCTTATGAACTTTCGATAATAATTGGCAAAGCCTATGAATCTCTGTACCCCTTTACGATCAGTAGGTGGGGGCCAATTAAGGATCGCTTCTACTTTCTTGGGGTCTATTTGGATGCTGGTGGGAGAGAGGATATACCCCAGAAAATCAATGCTTTGGACATCGAACGTGCATTTTTCCAGTTTGGCATAAAGTCTGTTAGCAGTAGATCCAATGATGGTGAGAAGATTAAAATGTCATCCAGGTACATGATGACAAAGTGGTCCAGAATGTCACAGAAGACCTCATTAGCAAAATGTTGGAAGGTGGAAGGGACATTGCAAAGCCCAAAAGGCATCACTTAATATTCAAAGTTGCCATACACCTGAACGCAGTCTTCCACTCATCCCCATGTCGTATCCTCACCAAGTTGTAGGCTCCCCATAGGTCAATTTTAGTAAAGATCTTAGTCGATCGTGCGTGTTCGAGTAATTCAGGGATCCGTGGAAGGGGATATCTGTCTTTTACTGTAGTGTTATTTAATTTCCTGTAATCAACACAGGGTTGCAAACGGCCGTCCTGGGGACATAGAGGGACGAATGAAACCCCTGGCGAGACTGTCATCAATATATTCTTTTAATGCAGCCAATTCTGGTTCAGACAACGGGTAACAACGTTTGTTGTGTGGGTAAGGCAAACCGCTGTCTGTTTCAGACAGGTCTGGTTGCAGCATGGGGAGGCGAAGCGGAAAACCCCTGTCTCCCGGTTGATGGAAGGGTTCTGTAGTCTTAACCAGGAGAGACCAAGGATAATCAGAAAAATGGGGGATGGTATGACATAAAAACGAAGAGACTCGATGTGTCTATCTCCTATTTTGAGGAGCAAGCTGATGGTTTCTCGGACGATGGGACCAGTCTTCAAAGGGCTGCCGTCGACAAGTAGGATTGAAACTGGGTGTTTCTTGTGATGCGTCGGGGTGAAGAGGGATTGGACTTACTTAGAGAGTCCACGAAGTTGCCGCTTGCTACAGAGTCTATCATTGCCAGCAGCGTGGTGGATCTCTTACTCCACCGCAAGGAGACAGAGAGGGAGAGGTGAGTTGACATACTAGGCAACTGGTCTGAGGGAACATATAGATGGACTATAGGCCTCTTACCCTTGGAGTAGCAGGCACGGGATCTGCAGTATTTAAAAGCGTGGCCTGCTCTGCCACAGTACAGGCAAAGTCCCAGGTTTCTGCGTCGCTCTTTCTCTGCTGCGGACAGGGGAACTTGCACAATCCCGATCTGTATTGGCGCCTCCTGAGACATGGTCAACTGGTTAGCAGGGGAGGACCATACCGGGGTCCAGGTGGAATTGGTGGTCAGCCGTTCCCTTCTCCTTTCTCTAAGGTGACGGTCGATCTGGGTAGCGAGCAAGATGAACTCTTCCAGTTCATTAGGAATAGTGGTGCGAGCGAGTTCATCCTTAACGCCGTCTGAGAGGCCCCAACGGAATTCATCGTGCAGTGCCGCCTCATTCCACGATGAATCAAGAGCCAGGCATCTAAACTCGGGGAGTTGTTGAAGTTCCGCGTCCACCAGAGACCGTTGAGAGAGCGAGAGACAGGGGGACAGTTAAGGGACAGCCGGAAAGGGGGCTTGAAAAAGTCTATGAGGAAACCCTGAACCGAGTGAAGAACCCACGGATCTAGGGAGACGAGGGGCCAGTTGTGAGAAAAGAGCAATAGTCTGCCCGCAACCCTTGGGGGGAAGAGAGATTTGAAGATAAATGACAGTTGCATGCTCGGAGCCTCTGGAATCTGGAAACAGGGCCCAGAGCCTGTAGCCAGATCAATATGATGGCTGGTAGGTACGGGAGCCTCTAGTTGCAGGCTCCTCAGACATCCAGCCCTGGCGGAAAAACGCTGACCCGATGAAAAGGCCTTCCTCGTGGAAGAGCTCTCGTAAAGGATGTAAAAATGTTGACCTGTTTGTTCAGTTCTTTAATAAAGGCATCGCTAAAGAGGAGACCCTCAGCAGTTGGACCCAACTCTTTGAGGCGTAGAAGGGCAGCACAGTGACGTTCAGTAGAAAGGGCCACGTTCTCGTTAGCCAGCAGAATGACACGTCTGACATGACCGCTTGATCAGCCATCAGGAACAGCTGTGTTAGGGGGACTGCAATGTCCAACAACTTATCCTGTGTACCCCTAATGGCCGTTCTTCCTCCTTTCTTGGGGTCCCGGCCTGTCTTGGACATATATGTCACCATAGTGGGGTCAAACTCCGGTGTCTTTAGCACCCTGTGTGGAAGGATGGGGCAAGGGCACTCCATCCACAGTTTATTGCGTACCTCCCTCTCCACAGGCTTGCAAATCCACTTTACCAGAAAGTTAAAGACGTAGTCTGGAGGTGTCCACTCAGCGGAGAGTGGGTGTCTGATGGATTCTGGGTCAAACCAAGGTTGGCCCACAGCGTCCAGAGCATTAGATTCCCCCAGAGTGTTAGTCGTGCCTGTTGGAGTAACCCTGTAGGGGTCTGAGTCACCTGTAGCTAGAGCCGTCTCACTGAACATGCGAGAGGTAGGGAGGTCTGGATTGCCAAGACCCAGATGATAATTGTGTGAATGTCCTCCCCAAGCATCCAACAGGGTGTAGGAACTACCTGCAGCCTCGCCATCCTCAGATGAGGAATCAGGAACATCCCCACTGAGCTCTAGGGCAAAGCTGCCGGGAACGTGCACAGCACAGTGTTTCCCTTTACTGGTGCCAAAAAAGAATACCCTTGCACGGGCGTTTATGTACTGAGCCCTCAGTATCGGGATCTGAATGGGCGAAATCTTCTCTGCAGCGTACTCTGGAAATAGCTAAATAAATTAAATAAGTGAAATGAACTAATAACAATAAAATAAATTAGAATCAAGAAAAATAAATAAAAAGATCATTTTCCCCCGATGGATTTTGAACCTGAGACCCTGCGGATCCAACATGCTCTGTAGTCAGGTTGTATAAATAAAGAAAAAAACATAAGAAGGCAGCGATTATCCAAAAGGAAAGGGGAAACATGAAGGGGTTAAAGTACCAGGAGAAGACCACAAGGGAGGAAATGAACAGCAGTACATCCTGGGGGCCCAAAGAGACCAGGCAAGAGGAGAACAAAAAACAAAATAAACAGAACAAAGACATCCACAGGGTAATTGAGGTTATGCACAAATAAGAAAAAACAAATAGATGTTGACATATGAAATCAAATAAAACAAAGCTTAACATACATAGGGTAATAATAAAGAAAAAGCCGACAGGGGCTCATCATCACCCACAAGATCCAACGCCCCCCCAGACCATGGTCAACACAAAAACAAGAGGGGACGAGGGAGGATGCAGACCTTTTCCCATTGGTGATCGGAGAGGGACTCCCCAAGCGCTTCCTCCCAAGATCCCATAAATGATGGGGGAGTAGAAGATGTGTTTGCCATCAGCAATCGGTACGTAGTGGAAACCCCACCTCAAGGCATCTTCTCTAGTCAGTTAAGCTGCTCAAAAGTCATTAGGTCCCTAGTCAAATTATGTGTCACGGACTGGGTCCAAGCTGGTGACTGGAAGGACCCAGCGCGCCCGATGGTTGTATGCAGGAGTCACGATGCAGCAGTGGAGTCTGGGGCAGGGCCTGGTTGCAGGGTGACCACACTCGCCCAGGCGTTGAGCACCTAGGTTAGTGCAGCCAAACACCAGCGCCCTGATATGGCAGCAGATGTAGTCCAGAACAAAACAAATCCTGCAGGCACCCTGGAGTAGGCATGAAGCATATCACATGGATCACGAGCAGGATGCTGCAGGCTGGGAGAATGGAAGCTAGGCAAAGGTTAATGTAGCAGACACATAACAAGCAAGGGAAAGGGAGACCAGGCAAGAAACATGATATAAGGTATATACACGAGAAGTGGCTCGAAACATGACATGAATAACGCAAGGTATAAACAGGCACAAGACAAGGAATAAACATAACCAGACAAGACATACATGTTACAGGGCACAACAAAGGACAGGGAAGAAGGCAAGGAACACAGGGGAAGGAGTGAGGAGCCGGAACCCTCGGACGCTTCTTCCTTTAAGCAAGGATAGGAAATCTTAACTGGGACATGGGGAGAGGAGAGAGGAACCGGAATCCTCAGATGATTCAAGGAAGAAGGGCAAAGGTACATAAAAGACAGGCAAACATGAATACAGAAACTAGCCTAGGACTACATGATAACTATTGGAGATTTTGTCACATGATATGGCCATAGTATGCTTAGCCCACCACTACGCCAAAGTACTCCAATGACGGTGGGTCCTAACGCTAATCCCTGCTGACAGTGGTACACAACAAACCACACATAAAAACCAAACACATAGCACTGAGACATACCTTAGACTGCAGACTGAGACAAACAGAACACACAGGTGGGGCACACCTAATAAAGGAAGCAGAGCTGAAGCAAAGAGCTGGAGCAGAAGCAAGGAATGGAAAATAGAACAAAGCAAAAGGAAATCCAGGAATGGATCAAAGCAAAGCAGAGAAACTAAAGCAGGACAGATATGAAGCTCCGCAGCCTGGGCAGAACGTGACATTATGTTTGCCCAGAAACATAGAAAGTGACGGCAGATAAGAACCATTAGGCCCATCCAGACTGCCCAACCTCTGAGTACTTACCTTAGTACCTGCCCTTATCCTATATCTAGCTTGGCCTTATGCCTATCCCATGCTTGCTTAAATGTATTTACTGTATTAACTTCTACCACTTCTGCTGGAAGTCTATTTCAGCTATATAGGTTAAGATCCTTTAACCTGTCCTGTAAGGTTTTCCTGTAATCCATGAACCATTTTGGTAGCCCTTCTCTGAACTTTCTCCAACATATCTGGAGATACGGTCTCCAGTACTGTACACAATACTCCAAGTGTGGTCTAACCAGTGATCTGCACAACGGCATGAGCACTTCCCTCTTTCTACTGCTAAAACCTCTCGCTATACAACCAAGCATTCTGCTAGCATTACCTGCTGCTCTACTGCATTGTCTACCTACCTTTAAATCCTCAGAAATAATTACCTTTAAATCCCTTTCCTTGCACGTTGAGGTTAGGACAGTATCAAATATTCTATATTCTATACAGCCCTGACCATTTTTCCAATTTACCTAAATCATTTGCCATTTGGCTTCTCCCTCCAGGAATATCAACCCTGTGGCAAATTTTTGTATCGTCAGCAAATAGACATACCTTTCCATCAAGACCATCTGCAATATCACTAATACAAATATTATAGAGAATGGGTCCAAGTACAGATCCCTGAGCTACCCCACTTGTAACAAGACCTTGCTCTGAATATACGCCATTGACTACAACCCTCTGTTGTCTTTCACTCAGCCACTCCCTAATCCATTCAACAATGGATTAGGGAAGAGAAGTGATATAGCGTATAAATTGAGTGAAGCGGAAGTGCTAAAGCCCTTTGGGTCTGGGAGATGGGACAACCCAATCAACAGGGAAGGGAGCATCCAGATCCCATGCATCCGACAGGTAGGACTCAGGAAGAAAGCCCATTGACCGAAGGAACCCTCCTTCCATACCCGGCAAGAAGTCCAAATTGCACGCAATAGGTGTCAACAGGGATGGAAAGGGTGAAAGTGTCCCTCCATTCAGCCTTAAGGGCCAAACACCTAGAGTAGCACGAACAAAGGGATTAGAACAGGACAAAGCTGGAAGAGCCCCCAGATGAAGCCACATGCATGATCACTTGTTCCAATTCTATCCATATCAGCGAAGGCAGACGATAGTTCCATTCCAGAATGCGCTGCAGGTGTGAAGCATGGTAATAGCCAAGAAAGTCGGGTAACGCAAGGCCACCCTTATCTTTCGGTCGGGTAAGCACAGCATAGCGTAGTCTGGGACTCTTTCCCCTCCAAACGAACCGTGTCATTAAGGAGCAGAGCTCCGTAAAGAACACCCTCGGAATAGAAATAGGTAGTGTCTGAAAAAGATATAATACCCGCGGAAGAATGTTCATCTTGATCACGTTGATCCTGCCGTGCCAAGACACATGGGGAAGAGTCCAGCGCTGCAAATCACCTCTCAATTGTTTCATAAGTCTGGGGAAGTTTTCCCCATACACCACGGATAAGTCACTCGGAACCCAGGCTCCCAGATATTTTATGTTATTATGGCACCACCTGTAGGAGAATTAATCCTTAATCATCTGCGCCTCACCCGAAGGTAAAGAGACATATAGGACCTCAGTATTTTTCAGTATTGATCTTGAAGTTAGAGAGGGAGCCATAAATACGCAACTCTTCATGAATATGCAGAAGGGTGATAATGGGCTGAGAAAGTGGGCAAGCAAATCCATGGATCCTGTGGGAAAGGTTCGAGTGAAAGGGCAAACAAAAGGGGAGATAGAGGGCAGCCTTGACGTGTACCGTTACGAATCGGAAAGGGTTCCGTGAGTGCACCGTTCAATCGGACTCGAGCAGAAGGTGACGAATATAAGTATGTGATCCAGTGGAGCCAAAAACGACCGAAGCCTGTAGATCGGAGGGTCTTGAACATGAGGTCCCTTGCAACCCTATCGAACACATTGGAGCCTGGTCACCAAAACCTTCACAAAGATTTTTGAATCCGAGTTGAGGAGAGATATGGACCTGTAGCTCTGGCATAACAAAGGATCCTTGCCGTCTTTAGGCAGCATAGAGATCGCTGCCATTAGTGAGTGAGGATGCAATTGCTCACCGGACCTCACGGCATTGAGCATAGATGTAAAGGGCGCCTGCAAGTGCTTCCAAAAGACCCTGTAATATCTGAGGGGGAGCCTATCTGGTCCCGGTGCTTTCCCGACAACCATGGATTTCATGGTGGCCAACACTTCCTCAACTGTAATTTCACTCTCTAGGTCCTCAGATTGATCATCAGTAAGTTTGAGGCGTACATGAGTATCCAAGTAGTCACTGATAAGAGAACGCCGACGTTGCGCCCCTGTCCAAATATCTAAAACCCATTTATTAGCCCCTGCTGTCCACACTGCCCACATAGAACCTGACCAGCACCCAGATAACACACATAAGATTTGTCACCTTTGTCCCCAAATAGCCCAGCACAAGTCAACTTTGTCCCCAAACAGCCTGGCCTGTGCCACCTTTGTCCCATAAACACGCTGCCTGTGCCATCTTGGTCCCCAAGGCTCAAACCTCCTGCTAGTGCCATCTTTGCCCTTCCACAATTATACATCTATGATACACACAAACACTTTTACATTCACTCATTAATTTACACTTTCATTCAGACAACTCATCCACACATTAACTCATGCTCTCCCTCATTCAAACAATTCATCCACACATTAACTCGTGCTCTCATTCAGACAATGCATCCACATATTAACTCATGCTCTCCCTCATTCAGACAGTTCATCCACACATTAACTCATGCTCTCCCTCATTCAGACAATTCATCCGCATATTAACTCATGCTCTCCCTCATTCCAACAACTCATCCACATATTAACTCATGCTCTCCCTCATTCAGACAACTCATGCTCTCCCTCATTCAGACAATACATTCACATATTAATTCACACTCTTTACTTATATCTACCCCCTCTCCCTTCCTTGTCACCTTCTTACCCCTTTCCCTACTACCCTCTTCCTCAATATCTACCCCCTCCCCTTACCTTATCACTTTCTACCCCCTCTCCCTCCCTTATCACTTTCTACCCCCTCTCCCTCCCTTATCACTTTCTACCCTCTCCCCCTCCCTTATCACTTTCTACTCCCCCTCCCTTATCACTTTCTACCCCCTCTCCCCTCCCTTATCACTTTCTACCCTCTCCCTCTTTGTAGTTCTCTCACCTTGAGATCCAACAACGGGAGCAGGAGTCTTCTGTCTTCCTGCACTGCCCGCTGCTTCACTTCTGAGCGCCGTAATATGACGTCATATTTTGGCGCTCAGCAGTGAAGCAGCGGGTACCAGCGAGCGGCTTTTAAACGCCAGCGAGCGGTTGCTAGGCGCCCCTCTCTCTCCTCCGCATAAAAAAAAAAAAAAGACGGCGTTTAAAAGCCGCTCGCTGGTGCCCGCTGCTTCACTGCTGAGCTCCGAAATATGACATCATATTACGGCGCTCAGCATGAAATGCCGGCATCGGGACGGAGGTAGAGGCCTCGTGGAGGAGAATGAGTGGCGCCGAGCGGTTGCTAGGTGCCCCTCTCTCTCCTCCGCATAAACAAAAAAAGACGCCGTTTAAAAGCCACGTTTAAAAGCATGAGCCATAGGTGCCATACCCTAGATATGCCTCTGCCTGTAGTTTTTTTCTCTCTTTTCGAAACTAAGACAGATTAAACTGTGTCTTTAGATCATTTACTCTACACTAGAGTTACACTAGAGTTATATATCTATTTCTTTTTTTGTGCTGCCTCAGCAGTCGTAAGATCGCTTTGGTTCAATTTTTGCACATATCGTGTCGCTCACACATTCACAAGAGCTACACAGGTTGCATATATTTTTTTTTTGCGCGACTTCATCTTTTTATTGATGTCCTGCCTCCGCAGTCGAATGATCGATTGGTGTTACGCCCAATTCTCCTCTTTCCCTCTGTTCTACATGTTCCCTGAATGCCGGAGAGACACATTGCTTCTCCTCACACTGAACGGCTCTACGCGTGGCTCATCGCTGAGTGACTTATATCTAACGAACTTCTCCTGCACTCTGGGACTTATTCTCGCACCTATAGCCACAGGTTCAAAACTGCACTTTTTAACCCAAGTAATTAGCCTCTGTGATGATCCACCTGCGCAGCCCTGCCTGTGCAACGCAGACATAATTTGAAAGGTCTGACTTCTTTTGTTTTGAGGCTATAACCCCTTGGTGCCTTGTTAGGGGGAAGGGGGGGACAGGTTTATATGTTTTGCATACTTGCAACTTTAGCTCCAGGTGGCCCAGTAGTGATGTCCGGATCATGAACGAATCGTTCATTTGATCCGAATCTTTTTAGTGATCCGGATGAATCGGTTCAGTAGACGATTCATTTGTAGCAGTTCAGTCTGTGAATCATGCAGTTGTAACCTGATCCTAGAGCGAGTCATCTGCAGAGCACTCAGACACAGACTCTGGGATCAGGTTACAGCTCATTAATTCACAGAGGAACGATGACCGTTACCGTCTCTTGCTGTTTGGGGGTTGTTTATTTTGGGGTGAGGGACGAGGGTGGCTGAGTACCCCCCTTTTTCTTTTTAAGAAACAATATGATGAGAGACACAGCAGAAGGACATCAGTAACCTATCCAGAAATGCATGTGTGCAAATCAGCATGTATTAGACCTTAGTTTACATTAGTGATTAAGCATGGGCATAGGAACTGCCTTCAATTAGATGGGGGGGGATAGAATTCAGTACTGGTACATCAAGTGGTTTATGTTTATCTTTGAAGCATCTTATTCAGGAGACATAAGCATATGTCGGGGAATGCGGTTCATTATATATCATGCCATATCCCAGCTCATGGCTTTACAACATCGAAAGGAGCCCATGTGAGAGTCATGATAGCAGTAGCACGGACCTAAATTTATAACACAGCTTGGTGGGCCAGTAAGAGAAAATCAAAGGAAACTGCCATGATCCACACTAGTGATGGGAAGTTCGGATCATTAAAGTGAATCGGATCATTTCGATTCGTTCACTGAAATGATCCGATTCATGATCCGGATCTTCGGATCACTCAGTGTGCCTGCACGGAGTTAGTGTTTTCCAGTAACTCCGTGCAGGCACACTAACGATTGGCCCCGCTCCTTTCATTATGAATCCTCCCCCCTGCCTCCAGTGATGTCAATGAAGGCAGAGAGTCGTTCAAAGATTCGGATCTTACAGGGATCCGAATCTTAAAGTGATCCGGATCATTGTAAGATCCGGATCATTGTAAGATCCGGATCATTGTAAGATCCGGATCTTTGAACGACTCTCTGCCTTCATTGGCATTCTAATCATTCAGAGAATATCACCATACTGTTATAAACAAATACATTAATAATCACTGCTCCCAGGATTTACATTCCCCTTTACCTGCAACTGCACCTTAAGCTAACTTTATTAAATTAATTAAATTAACCCTCACCATTAAATTAACCCTAAACACCCCATCAACCATGACTGCCCCTAAAATTAACCCTTAACACCCCATCAACCATGACTGCCCCTAAAATTAACCCTTAACACCCCATTAACCATAACTGCCCCCAAATTAACCCTAAACACCCCATTAAGCATAACTGCCCCTAAATTAACCCTAAACACCCCGTTAAGCATAACTGCCCCCAAATTAACCCTAAACACCTCATTAAGCATAACTGCCCCTAAATTAACACTAAAGACCCCATTAAGCATAACTACCCCCATATTAACCCTAAACACCTCATTAAGCATAACTGCCCCTAAATTAACACTAAAGACCCCATTAAGCATAACTGCCCCCAAATTAACCCTAAACACCTCATTAAGCATAACTGCCCCTAAATTAACACTAAAGACCCCATTAAGCATAACTGCCCCTAAATTATCCCTAAACACCCCATTAAGCATAACTGCCCCTAAATTAACACTAAAGACCCCATCAACCATACCAATTTATTAGGTAATTTATCTGGAGTATATGCAATTAATTAAGGGGCAGTTATGGTTAATGGAGTATTTAGGGTTAATTTCAGGGTCCGTTATGGTTAATGGGGTCTTTAGGGTTAATTTCAGGGGCCGTTATGGTTAATGGGATCTTTACGGTTAATTTCAGGGGCAGTTATGGTTGATGGGGTATAAGGGTTAATTTTATGCTGATGACTGAGGGTTAATTTAATTAATTTAATAAAGTTAACTGTAGGTGCAGTTATAGGTAAATGGGGGCAAACTCAGGGGAATCTAAATCCTGGGGGCAGTGTGAACATTATTAATGTATTTATTTATAAAAGTATGGTATCAGTAATATTCTCTGAATGATTCGAATCTCTGTAAGATTCGGATCCTTGTAAGATCCGGATCCCTGTAAGATTCGAATCATTCGACTCTTCGGATCATTCGACTCTTCGGTTCATTCGACTCTTCGGTTCATTCGACTCTTCGGATCATTCGACTCTTTGAACGACTCTCTGACTCTATGAGTCATCGTTCCTGTGTGAATTAATGAGCTGTAACCTGACCCCAGAGTCTGTGTCTGAGTGCTCTGCAGATGACTCACAGCTCTAGGATCAGGTTACAGCTGCATGATTCACGGACTGAACCGCTACAAATGAATCGTTCAGTCTAGTGAACCGATTCATCCGGATCACTAAAAAGAACCAATTCAAATGAACGATTCGTTCATGATACGGACATCACTAATCCACACTGCCCACAAAAAAACAGGAGAGTAAAGATGCTTTAGCGGGTAGCCCGACTATGTACAAAAATTGGGACACATGAGAGATGATAATATCCCTTTAATTAACTACAATATACACAGCAAGAATTAAATACACCAACCCTTTATGCCCATATTTTTTGAGAAAAGGGGAAAAATATCCAGCATTAGCTAACACTGTACAAAAAAGGCAAAAATGTATTAGTAAATGGAACAGCAGTTTTAATTAGCATTATTGTAAAAATGTCAGCCCACGTATCGACATATCTCATCTTTCTACATACTTATTATACCTCTCGTACCCTTGCTAATTAAACCCTAAATCCGTATATTTTTAGTTTACTGAAGGTATTTAACCTGTTATACACTTTCATGAAACTCTCTTTCACCTAGCAATATCTTATATAGGAGATACAGTTTTAATTTGAGCTCAGTCAATTCAATGGTATCTTAAAACATTTGATTAGTTATAAATAATCAATTGTGAATCATGTATTTTGGTTCCTTCATCCATATGCTTTCAAATGAGATCACCCTTTTCATTCAGCACACCTTTCTGTTGCTGTGCCTTATCTTGCAGTTAATGATTAACTGCACATTACCCATTACCCAAGATAACAGTCCAGTTGAGTGGAACTCCCTCTCCATATCTAAACTCAAAGACCTGCCTGGCACAAGAGATCCGGGCTCAGAGCTGGTACAGCGAATTTAGCCCGCATACTTCTTTAACATACAGATAGAGAATCGTGCCCAAATGGCCCATACAGATTTCTGCAAGGTAAATACTGTAATTAAGCTTTTTATAAAACTTATTGCTACTTATTAATATTATCTTATTTCCATCCCAATTTCATACTTTTGCTCCACCCCTACTGCTCTCCACTTATCTACAGTTTTTATTTGTATTCATTTTTTTAAACTCTTCAGTTAAGCACTTATAGTATTCCCGTTTCCTGTCACAGTGTATTATGTATTCTTTCTTCAGGCAAATCCACTTGTAATAATTTAATCTTAACATTAACATGACGACTTGATGTGCCATTAAACTCCACCTACTTTGTCTAAGTCCATGTTAAATAAGAGACTATATCTGTTTTCCTGTAGGATTTTTATCTTTGTGTAAGAAAGTTAGATGTACCACGTGCTTCATAAACTAGAGCAGTCTCTCCTAGGGGACATGGAAAAAGAACTGGAGCCTACAGATATATTTTCAGAAGCACATCTGACAAAGCATCATTAAAATAAGTGTTATGTATTCCATCCCCTTCCTCTCTGAGAAGGAAAGGAGCAGGAGACCCGTTGCATGCCCATCAGACACCTCTACTGCGCAATCACAAAGAGGGTCAAGACTTTGTGACAAAATGCCCAACTGGGGGGATACACCAAGCTTTTCATTTGATTACTATGATCACAATGCACGCACAGAACGTGGAAGATCACAACACTTGCATGATACAGAGCTTCCACCATCAAATGAATCAAAACCCACCAGACGTTTCATTCCTGATTCCTGGAGGAGCTGCTTTAGGAGAAATAAAGCAAATGGTGAACCTTTCACATTAAAGAATGTGGAAGGGGGACAGCGCTCACCACCTGTCACCCCTCTTCTTGATATCAGCAGAGACTCCAGCCTAACTGAAAAGAGTGATGCCCACACCAAGTCATGCAGCACCATCAATTCCAGTAAAGAGATCCAGATCAAGAAATCTTCGGATTCCATGGACAGGAAGAGTCAGGAGTCCACAAACTTCATGGAAAAGGTAGAAGCATACAACCTAAAATACTCATATATGAAGTCCTGGCCAGGTTTGCTAAGGATCTTAGCTGGAGTTCAACTTCTTTTTGGTGGGGTAGTATTTGCCTGTGCCTGTTCTTACATCCAGAAAGACTATCAATGGTACAATCTATTTGGCACTGAACTCCAAAGGACTTTACCTGGTGGCTACAGCTACTATGGCCCAATGACTCCATTTGTGTTGGTTGTGACCAGTGTTGTGTGCCTGATCACCTTGATTCTATTGGGGTTGGGTCTAACTATGTATTACCGGACCATTCTCCTAGACTCCCACTGGTGGCCTCTGACAGAGTTTGCCATCAACATCATCATGTTCCTTCTTTACATGGCAGCTGGAATAGCTTATGTAAATGACATAAATCGGGGTGGCCTCTGCTATTCCGTGTTTGCTGTGAATCCACTGATGGCAGCCTTCTGTAGGGTGGAAGGTGGGCAAGTGGCTGCAATAGCTTTCCTCTTCTTCAACATGTTTCTGTATTTGGTGAGTTCCCTGGTGTGCCTAAAAATGTGGAGACATGAGCAGAGACGGAGGCAGGCCAGCAAGGTTAAGGTGAGGGATGTTTTCTTCAGACCTTGAAGTTCCTTTCATCGCATGTTCTGACATAATGTAAGATTTCTGAAACAATTTCATGACCACCACTGCTTCTCACAAAGTGACTTTTGTTCACTTCATTTCTATTTCAGTCTCTTATCTTACCATCAACTTTTTTAACGCTTTCTTTCTACATATCATATTATTATTTTGTGTCACGTTATCTAAACCACATCCATCAGAAGTGAGCTAGACTTCTACACCCCAACAAACACAAGCAATGGACAATGTTATGTGACTGTTGCTTGCCTCATTTAAAAAAGCCTCTTCCCTTCTATTTTTTACTGGCTCTTTAAAAGCATGCATCAATTAATTACATCTGCTTATAAAGAACATTGTTTGTTTTTAGTCTCCTTGTACTTTTTAAATATTTTTTTTATGTGTGGTCAGTGCATCTTGACACATTTAACCACAGGAATATGGCCATTTGCCCTAAGACATTCTCAAATTGAAGTAAAACACACTTAACCTAGTTTGAAGGGTTGAAGAATTTTAATCCCAAAGGAACAACTGGAAGTTGATGCAACATTTACAGTTGGTTGAAACTTATCATAGTTACCATCTTATTAGGTATAAAGCAAAGTGAGTGTGGGCCATTGTAGGCCATCTCATAGCTCTCATTCTCCCGTTTTACTAGATATCGAGGATGATGGAATATTTTTACTGTTTCCTTTACCCTCAACGTCAGCACATTATTAAAATTAGGAAGGTAAAAAATAGACACAACTGTGTCTATTTTTAGACAGGCAAAACTGTGTTCAACTACGGGTCTGTTGAACCTTATTACTAGTTGCAATATCCAGAGAAAGAGTATTATTTTTTATTGGCCATCTATAATGATGAGGAAGCTTGCCACTTAATAATTTGAGGGGTTAAGATACATTCATTTTAAGCATCATTCAAATAATTCAGAGGATGTGGGAGAGGTTAATACAGCAAGATAATTCAAACATGCATCAGACAACAATTACACTATAAGACAAGGCCAAGAACCAAATAAGGATTGAGGCTTTTGCACAAGAAAAATGGGCAGACTAGATAGGCCGAATGGTTCTTACTAAAATTCTATATTCCCTTGTAACTCCTTTCTTTTTTGCAGAGATTGGACAGACCTAGAAGGATAGTTTTCCAGGATGAAGTTGAACATTTAGAAGGAATGAAAGGGAGAGTTACCAGTACAATCAATTTCTCAGACAAAGGGAGTGACATTGGTGTCTTAAATCGTTCCATTCCCACAGGTTATCGACCAAAACCTCATGTGGTACCAGACTATGTATTGTAAGCATCTTAAATCCTTCTTCAGTCCTCCTAAGGCATGTGTGCAATAGAATATAGTTAAGATATGATGTTCAGAAGGGTAAAATATCTTAAAAGGGCCTTTGGATGCAACTTGGCTTATTTTGGTCCAGTTAATATTTTGTTTTTAATTGATGAATGATCATTATGGGTAGTTAACTAAGCTTTGCTGAATATAGCATTGTTTTGACTAAAATAATCATATTACTTGATTGTGGTGTTATATGTCCTCTGTTTTAAGAAAGTATCCAGAGATCAGAACCACAGATGAACGAGAAAGTTACAAAGCTGTGTTCAATGACCAATATGCAGAATACAAAGAGCTGTATGGGGAGGTGAGAACAGCAATGGTGAAGTTTAAAGAACTGGACAATATGATGATTAAATTGACCAGTGGGCCACAAAGCCAAAAAGTGAGTTTGATAAATGACGTGCAGCTCTACATAAACATTTCTAAATCATTAAAGGAAAAATGCAAATATATACCATTGAACCAATGTCTTAATGTTCTACAAATCCCATCCTATCATATCCCATTATGGATGTGGCATGGAAATCATTCTGGATATTTGGTGAAACTGTTCCCTTATATGTTCTTTTTGGTCCTCAGTTCATTACATAATAGCTAAACATTAATACCTCATTATTTCACCCTATTAGATTGCTGCTTCACCAGACATATGCCACACAATGGCATTGGCCATACACCTCTATAAGGCAGCTTAATGTCTCATTGGCACTCATTGGCAATGGCGGTGCACCTAACCTGTAAAAAAAGAGAGAGACTAATGGAGATTAAATTCAGACCTTGAAACAGATTGTTTGAAAGAACAAAGAAATTAAAAGATACAGTGGATATAAAAAGTCTACACATCCTTGCTAAAATGCCAGGTTCTTGTGATGTTAAAGAATGAGACAAAGATAAATTGTGTCAGGACTTTTTCCACCTTTAATGTGACCTACAATGTGAACAATTAAATTGCAAAGCAAACTGAAATCTTTGAGGGGAAAAAAACTCACAATAACCTGGTTGCATAAGGGTGCACACCCTTAGACCAATATTTTGTTGAAGCACCTTTTGATTTTATTACAGCAGTCAGTCTTTTTGGGTAGGAGTCTATTAGCATGGCACATCTTGACGTAGCAATATTTGCCCACTCTTCTTTGCAAAAGCGCTCCAAATCTATCAGATTGCGAGGACATCTCCTGTGCACAGCCCTCTTCAGATAACCCAACAGATGTTCAATTGGATTCAGGTCTGGGCTCTGGCTGGGCCATTCCAAAACGTTAATTCCCTTCTGGTGAAGCCATGCTTTTGTGGATTTGGATGTGTGCTTTGGGTCATTGTCATGCTGAAAGGTGAACTTCATCTTCATCTTCCTAACGGACGCCTGAAGGTTTTGTGCCAAAATTGCATGGTATTTGGAACTGTTCATAATTCCCTCCACCCTGACTAAGGCCCCGGTTCCAGCCCCAAAGCATGATGCTGCCACCACCATGCTTCAATGTGGTTATGGTGTTCTTTGGGTGATGTGCAGTGTAGTTTTTGCGACAAACATACCTTTTGGAATTATGGTTAAAAGATTCAACCTTCGTTTCATCAGACCATAACACATTTTCCCACGTGCTTTTGGGGGACTTGATGTTTGTAGTTGCCAACTTCAGCCGGGCTTGGATGTTTTTCAAAAGGCTTCCGTCTTGCCACCCTACCCCATAGCACATTCATAGGAAGAATACGGGAAAGTTGTTGTCACATGTAGCACACAGCCAGTACTTGCCAGAAATTCCTGCAGTTCCTTTAATGTTGCAGTAGGCCTCTTGTAATCCTCCCTGACCAGTTTTCTTCTTGTCTTTTCATCAATTTTGGAGGGACGTCCAGTTCTTGGTAATGTCTCGGTTGTGCCATATTTTCTCCACTTGATGATGACTGTCTTTACTGTGTTTCATGGTATATCTAATGCTTTGGAAATTATTTTGTACCCTTCTCCTGACTGAGATCTTTCAACAATGAGATGCCTCTGATGCTTTGGAAGCTCTCTGCGCACCATGGTTTTTGCTCTGAGATGCAACTAAGCAAATGACAGGCAAATCCTACTAGAACAGCTGAACTTGTTATTTGTGATTAATCAGTCACTTTAAATGATGGCAGGTGTGTAATTACTTCTATTTAACATGAGTTTGTTCATTCTGAACACAGCCACAGCCCCAGTTATAAGAGGGTGTGTACACTTTTTTTTCGACAAAGATTTCAGTTTGTTCTGCAATTGAATTGTTCATGTTATAGGTCACATTAAAGGTGTCATGATTTATCTTTGTCTCATTCTTTAACATCCCAAGAACCTGGCATTTTAACAGGGGTGTGTAGAATTTTCATTTCCACTGTAACTGGTTCCATTGAATAGAATTGATTTCCCCTTTAAAACTTACTCCAACCTGCTATATGCTACTGGATGCATCTTTTGGCCCTGAATTATAAAGCAATGAGATTATTCACTGAGCAAGGATGCATATCATTCTTGCCTTGAGAATTAGGGAACCATCTTTCCCTGACTTTGCACTGATTCCTCATAACAGATCCAACACTCATTAGCTTTTGCACCCAAGACTATACCTTATTCTCCTATAAAGTTGTACTTGATGCAATCTTTATATGCCTATATTAAAGAGTTTATGGTGAACATATAATATATAACTATATAATATAATAATATAATATTATATAATAATAACTATATAATAGAATTAGAAGCCCTACAGCTTTCTTGTTACCCGTGGGATCATATAGTTTAGCACATATCCTAATAATGTTTGTTGAAGACCAGTTTTAACTGACCAATCACACAAAATTAACTGCACTTTTTATTACCCTTGGTTTATATGTAACACCAGATTAGTTGTTTAATTTTCCTGTTGAAAAAATTGACTATATGTTTCCAGTTACAGTAGTGCATCTCCTTTCATTTGGGGGTCTTTCATTTTTGCACCCTCTGCAAAATGTTTATCTTGTCGTTTATACTGTATTATTCCCTAATGTGCTCATGTGTTTCAAAAGAGAAACCAAAACATTTTGCTGTACTAAAACAACTCAGTCTCACATTTGGTAGAATTACACTTTATTCACAATAGGCTGTGTAAATAGTCCTTAGTTCTTCTTGTCTTCTAATATTTTCAACCCATTCACAGCTCCTTCATTCTTCCCACCTACATCACACACAGCAGTGGTTAAAAGCTCCAGACTGGATCTCATAAGTGTTTTTGCACTACATCATTCTAGCAAGAATAAAACTTTCCGATCTCAGGCTATTGCTTTCAGTGTATTCTACCCTCCATCCATAAAGGGGCGCACAATTCTTCCATTCTTTTTTTCTGTACATTGCCTCTGAGGAAGCTTTTAGGCAAAACATATCAGGTCAACTACAACCAGAAGTCACGAGTCATAAGTTGAAGAAATTCTGTATTGTATATCAATTTTATTAAATCTGGACTACATTCCTTTTATATAAATTGTTACTTTTATTTAAACACTACAAAGCCCTAACTATGTTTGCTTAAAATGCCTGTTAAAATATAAATCAATATAAAAAGATGGACTCTGAAATCACCTGTGAAAAATGTGCTTTGACCCTGCCATTTTGAAATAAAATGACAGCTACAACAAGGGGCTGACCCAGAGAGCTTGCAATCTTATAATTTAATTTCCTATATATTTTCTTCACTGCTGCCAGAATAACATTTAAATGTAAACACTGCAATTTATTGAAAGTTTAACATCTTTAATAATTTTTGCAATCTTATAGGCACTAGACAGAATGAAAACCATTACTCAAATATATGAAAAGAAGAAAAATGTAAGTGTAACAAACTTAGATGTCATGGTCATTGAATGTCACGTTATCCAACAGCACTGGATCATTTATTCAATAAGAGTTAAAACATACTGGCCCATCATGAGAAATTCCCTTTGAAGTGTGTTATACTAAATATGTGAGCTCAGTAGAATCATCCTGCTGTTCTGTTAGAGGGTCTTTCTAAACAGCAGATCCAAGACTCTTGCCTCATGGAAGTATGATGGCAAAAGCTTGCAGTCTCCTCACATACTTATACCTGTTAGAACTCTAAAAGGACTGACCCTCTATTATCACATTATGTTTTATTTCTGATTTTTCTTTTAATCAAACTGCATATGAAATGCTGGTACTAGGAAATACCAAAAAAAAATAGAATTCAGATTGTAATTTCAATTTTCTTGTGACCTGCATGTGTAGCTGAGATAAAGGGGCAAGGCTTGCCACATATTGGGCTGGGGTTGCCCCAACTCAGCTTGAAATTACCGTATTTGCCCGAATATAGGCCGCACTTTTCCCCCCACTTTAAAGACTTAAAGTGGGGGGAAAAGTGCGGCCTATATTCGGGCAAATACGGTAATTTCAAGCTGAGTTGGGGCAACCCCAGCACAATATGTGGCAAGCCTTGCCCCTTTATCTCAGCTACACATGCAGGTCACAAGAAAATTGAAATTACAATCTGAATTCTATTTTTTTTGGTGCGGCCTATATTCGGGGTCTAGCGCCCGACGCCTGGGACATGCAGTTCCGGGCGCCGGGCAGGCAGCAGGGTTAGGATACAGATCCCCCGCAGCGGTGCAGGGGACCTGCAGCCTACTCTCCGATACGCTCAGACAGCCTCCCCTGCCGGCACTTTTTTCTATGTTGGCTCAATAAAAGATATCAAATTTGACTGAAGACTTCTCTTGGGTTAATACTGCTGTATCCTTTTTTAGTATCCAAACACTAATCTTTCAGTCCTAAGGATTTGTAAATGTTTAGCTCTGTCAATTAAATGTAGCGTGTATGTTGCCTTTCATAAAGGGTATGATTTTAAAGTGATAAACCTACTTTTATTTCCTCAGGACCCTGGATTTCTTGAGAAACGTGAACGCTGTATGTATTTAAAGCAGAAACTCACACACATCAAGAAACGGATCCAGGATTATGACCAACGGGAGGGCTCTGTGTATTTTTAAATGTTTTTTCAAATATATTTATGGATAATTTAGTTCTCATGCAGCAGCTATAGTAATGCAGTTAAAGACATATTTAGGAAAATACTACTTTAAATATAAACATTTAATGTTTAAAGTCTGTTAATGTTAGCCACTTCTAGATACCACCTTCACTTATTGTACAGAACAAAGAAACATTGTCTTAATCCCATCGCAATCTTGGCCTAAGCCGGCACAGTAAACACGGTGCACATGGAACATGTGGCATATCCGGACATGTCAAGGGGAGCAGACTCCGTAGAGTGTAGAAGCTCTTAATAGGCTGGTTGGAAAGATACAAGATCCCCCTGCAACTGGCCCATTTATACAGTGGAGGACTGTAGACCTCCCTCGCCTCTTTTCTATTCTAATTTAAGGCAGGTCACAAGGATATGTAACATCTTGTCCATTTGCACACATAAAGAGACATGCAGTGTAGGTGACAGAGGTCTCTTTGCATAGTGGGTCTGGTTGCTGCCTAAACAGTGATAAGTACATCACTAGGGTTTCTGATACTAATCATGCACCTTATTCTTAAACCTTAGATTATAGACCTTAGGGGTAGTCACTGGTAGAGCTGGGTGCATTCAGCCAAGCTTACCCTTAAAAGGAATCTGCCTATTTATTCTCATGGGGAAACTATAGACAGGGCAAGAGTTATTTATGAAGAGAAAAGCCGGAAATGGGAAGCATATTGAACTATGTCTGCAGGGCTCTAAGGACAACTGACTTTTCAACAATATGTCTTTATCAAAGGCTACACATCTTGCTCCTGCAAGGGCAACCTTTATTCTGTAATGAAGAGTTCATGTCACTTTTATCATACGAACAGCACTTTATTGCAATAAATTACATGAAAATATTCTTCTGTGTATAAATCTTAATATTGATGCTATAAAATATTGGAGAAAGCACAAGGGTATTGCAGAAACCTGCATACATTTGCAGAAGCAACACCACAAAGATTTAAAGGGGCCACACATCAAAGTATATACGATGACTGGAGTGGGCCTTTAAAAAGATGCAAAAGTAATCTGACCAAAATATAATTAATAAAGAGCACAATGAATAAGCAAAACTTCAGATCAGTATTTATGAAGGCAATTGGAAACAAGTACAAAAGATCCGCAGAGGATCAGGGGTTTAGAAGTAAAAAAAAAAGATTCGGCCACCGTATGAAATGTGTTCATCTTATGCTTTGTTTAAATTATATTTTCACATTTGTGAAAAAAAAATCATTAGATATAACATTACAAACAAACAAGAAATAAAATCCAACACTTTCAAGAAGTAGACCAAATAATATAAAGGACCCGATAGAAGAAAAATAAAGAAAAGTGGATACATTTCACAAATTATTTCATTAAAAATAGACTTTCCTGAATTCTTATATAATTCTGTGTAACATTATTGATAAATTAGTGTCACTTATATGCAGGTCTCTCCCCTCCAACATCTGTATTGCACATTTAAAAACGAAACAGATCAGAATAAATGGCACATTCGTTGTTTGTTATAAAATAATAATGACAACAAACAAAACTTGGTTCCTCTGTATTAGAGTCCACCTTTTGTTACACTGCCAGATATACCCATTGATGGGAGCAATGAGGGCAAAACAAACAGTAAAACATATCAATGTGGGCTTGGTGTTACAAGGTGTAATAGGCAGATAATAACATGTTTCCTTTCCTTGAAATCTTTATTCAGAGATTAACAACCCATATTATGCAAGAGAATGAAAAAAACATAACATAGTGTAAACTTTGTAACAAGGTATATATTTTGTGTTTATATTACTGGAGTCACAAACAGAGCAGATGTAAAATTCTAATCAAAAGTTATTGCAAATTCTCTTTAACCTCTGGGGATGAGAAAGAAACAATATTTTTAGAACAATTATAGGTTTTACATACTTTTATTGAAATGTAGCTTCTTATATTTAAATCCTGAATACAGGATACAACATAGTATCCTTATTAAGTATGAGGTTCTATCAGTCTCTGTTAAAAAAGAAGGGAATAGTCTATGTCCAGTCCAAAATGTTTGGACGTGTTTCGCCCAATGAATGAGGCTTCTTCAAAGCTGAGATTGTGACTGAAGTTTCTTCAATGTTTTATGTGCTCTGCAGTCTGGTGTCACGATAATGCATATTCCATCCAGGCACATTTTTCCGGTTGCATATGAGAGCGATGTAGGCAGGGGCACATGGGGTGAAAGGAGGGATGGAAGCAGGGCAAAAGGCCACCAAGGTTATGGAACCTTCCTACTCCATGCTGAGGTTATGGATGAGCAGCACACATCAGCTTACTTTTTGGCAGCACTTTTTGGACCACAGGTAGGCACAGCAGTAGAAATGAGAATGGTGGTTACTGATGGGGCAGCAAATATGGTGAAAGATGAGGACTTTGTGGGTTTGTGTTGCGCAGAACATATACTACACCTGGTGGCAAGGGCAGCTATTCCAACTGACAGGTGGTGTAGGCTTGAAAAGTGCCATAAGATTGCCGGGCACTTTCACCACAGTGTAAAGGCAAGCAAGAAGCTGAGGAAGGAGGAGGAGAAGGCAGGACTACCCCACAAACATCTATGTCAGGATGTAGTCACCCACTAGAACTCCAACCTGGATATCACGGTGCAGATCCTGGAGCAGCAGCAGGCTCTTCACTCCATGTCCTCTGAGCAGAGCATTGTGGTTTCCAGCCCATTGGGCAGAGATGAATGGCCATTAATGGGGCAGGTGGTGGCAGTCCCGAAGCCATTTAGGTATGTGACCGAGGACTTAAGCTAGAGCACTACCACTTTGGGCCAGGTCATCCTCCTACCTACCTTGAACAACACATATATGACTTGCTGGAACAAAACTAGGTCTTTCCAAGCAAAACATTACAGGTTGAGGTTGTGAAGCTGATCAGTAGGCTGCTAAAGAAGCTGAAAGGTCGCAAGCAAGCGATCATGGAAACCTTAGAGTACATGCTGGCCACTCTCTGTGACCCAAGAGTTGAGCAATTGGCCCTTAAATTTATTTTAAAAGCTGGAGAGACATGTTTATCCGTAAGGTGCAAGGGATACTGAACAGAAGGAGCATGCTAAGAGAAGAGATGCAGGAGTTGGAAATGGAAATTCCCCACAGCAGTGGCAGTAGTGCCAGCCACATGTCCCAATCCCTTGCACCAAGCAGAGCAGCTGTAGTAGACTCACTGGAGCATCACCCAATTAGGTAGTGGCCCTCGATATTTTGGTGGGTACTAGCGCTACGGATTTTTATGGCGCTATATAAAACAATAAATAATAATAATACTAGAACCACCCAAGCTCCCCAAAGTCAGTGTAGCGCCTCTGAAATGGTGAAAGCCTATCTTGAGGAATTGCCACTACCACCTGATACTGACACTCTATGTTGGGACCAGCAAGCTGTCTCTGGCCCAGTGTTGCTTTCATGCCTACTAATAAGCGTTCAAAGTGAAAGGGTTTTCTCTGTTTTCTCTGCAACATACTTAACCCCCAGAGAACACAGCTCTTCCCACACCTGGTTGAGCAGATGGCCCCAATGTTCCCAAATTAGGCTATCCAGCACGCAATATTCAAACTAGTGAGTGAGGTCTAATGCTGCTGCTCTCTTTCCTTACTCTGATTGATCTTTTTTTGTTAATTTTGTCAAATTCAGTCCTCCTCCACAGGGCTGCATGTGCCTATCATCTGCCAGTGCCTGCCTTCCCAGGTCAAGTGCCCTACTACTAGTGCTCATGCTGCACCTCTTTGACCGTCCTAACTCTGAAGGAACCTTATTTATAAAAACATTTTTATAATAAAAAGTGAGTCCAGAAGGTGTCAGGGAACTCCCCCTTTGGGGACACTTCAGAATGTCATCAAAAAAGGCTCTCAAATTTTGTCTGAGACGAATGACCGGGAATCAACATTCTTGCCCGAAAGCAAACGTGGTTTTACTCGTGTACATAGTGTGTGTGCTCATTTATAGTGGCATGTCATTGATGGATTGTGTTAAAATTGCTACTGTTGCGCTCAACTCTCAGGTGTCATTAACCTATAGCAGCCTAGATATTTCTGGGTGAAAAAACACTATAGTTTCTGTCATTCCGATGTAAAGAACAAAACAACACACAATGAAGTAAATATGACATACACATTTAACGCATCTATATGCATCTATTCCCATTGACATTTTTTTCACCATTCACTTTTTGTCCCTGGAAGCGGTCCCTAAAAACTTTAGGCATAGGGTTTCAAAAACAATTGTGAGGTTAGAGGCTCACACATTTGTTAGACTGGGGAATGTATGGATATTTGTGTGAGAAAGATGTATTAATATGTATCAGGTAGGGAATCGTACATTCTTCTGGAAGGCTTGCCACAATATTTTGGAGTGTGTCTGTGGGATTTTGTGCCTGTTCAGCCAAAAGGGCATTTGTGAGGTCAGACCTGGGCCATAGTCTCCATTCCAATTCATCCCAAAGGTGTTCAGTGGGGTTGTCAGGGTTCTGTGCAGGCCACTCAAGTTCCTTTACAACAAACTGGCCAATACATTTTTGTATGGACTTTGCTTTGTGCACAGGGGCACAGTCATGCTGGAACAGGAATGGCCTTCACTAAACTGGTGCCACAAATGTGTCTAAACTGTGTATGCTGTAGCATTAACCTTACCCTTCACTGGAACTACTTGTCCTAGCCCAAACCCCGGAAAACAGTTCTAGGCCATTATGCCTGCTCCACCAAATTTTATTGTAGGGACTATACATTCTGGTAGGTAGCATTATTGTTCTTACTGAAAAGAACCTTTTTTCCGCTGCTTTAAGTGAAAAACATTTTTTTTCAGCCTGAAAGGATGATCTCTTGTTTATTGCACAGTACTATTAATGAACAGGTTATCAGAGAGCGCCCCCAACTTCCACAGCTTGTCTGTGCCATCATTGCCCCCACACAAATGGTCTGTGACTTCTTTGCCCCCCTTCCCACATATTCAAACATACTTACACAATTATACACCCATGCTCTCACATACACAAGTAAACATGGATGCTCTCTCACACACACACACAAGTACATATGCATCCTCACACACACTCACACACACACAGGTACACATGCATGCTATCCCACACACACATTAATGCACATGCATGCACTCGCTCACTCACACACACACACAAGTACACATGCATGCTCACAAACACACACAAGTACACATGCATGCACACAAACATACGTACACATGCATGCTCTTTCACACACACAAGTACACATGCATACTCACACACACACACACAAGTACATGTGCATGCTCTCACACACACACATGCATGCTCACACAAGTACACATGCATGCTCTCACACACACAAGTACATGTGCAGGCTCTCAGAAGCAAGTACACATCTATATATATCAAACACATATGTCCCGTCCCTGCTTAACTCCCACTGTTTCTGCAGCTTTCCCTTTGGCTGCTCGGGCACAGTCTGCAGCCTCGGTTTCCCCGCGGGGTCACATGACGTCACGTGACCCCTATATGTTCCTGTCTCCCCGTGCCGGTTCAAAATAGTTTAGAAAGGGCCCTTCTGACCTGGATCGGGGTCCAGGATGGAAGGGCCCTTTCTAAACAATTTTGAACCGGTACTAGGAGACAGGAAGAAGGGGTCGCAGGGGTCACACCGGGCCCCCTGTAGTTACGCCAGTGATTGTCCCCATATGTATTTGCATAATGCTATAATATCCCTCTAAGATATCTTTTATATAATGTGAACAAATTCAACTTCTCTAGCCTTTCCTCATAATAAAGTGTTTTTATTTCTCTGTGAGAGAGCCCAGCAGGTCCCTTTATGACTTGCTGGATGATTTTAGGTCTTGGTTTTTGAGAGTGAGGATAACATCTTGCTGTTTGTGAGACTTTGACAGGAATGTCACTTCTGGAATCTGTTTGGTGAATATGACAGTGTGACAGAGCCCACAAAATGGCTGTGACAATTTGAAGGAGCCGTAGAAATGGCAGTGTAACTTTTTCCAGACTGATATGCATCAACAACTGTTTTGAGTTTTTTCATGCTGTGGATTTGGAACTTTGTGTGGTGATAACATCACTCTGATGACAAGGGCCAATGTTAGTCAGATTTACACATCCCCATCAGTTTTCTCTCCTCTAACTCCCTACTTTACCCTCAACAATCTGGCTTCTGCTCACAGCACTCTACTGAGACAGCTCTCAACAAAATGTTTAAGGATCTCCTTGGAGCTAAAACAGAAAGTTATTTATCTCTGCTTATACTCTTGTACCTCTCCGCAGTCTTTGACATTGTTTACCATCGCCTTCTTCTGCAAACCTTTAATACTCATCCATGACATGGCCATGTCATGGTTAAAATCATACCCCTTTTACCATTCCTTTAGTTTCTGCTTCTCTGGAACTACTCCCCTACTGCTGTCTGTTGGTTTTTCAGTTCTATGGACTCTAGTCTTTACCATCTACATCTCTGCCCTTGAACAACTTATATCTTCCTTTGGTTTCCAGTATCACCTGTATGCAGATGACACCCCTAACCTACATTCCCTCTCCTGATATTTTACCCTCTCTTCTAACTCATCTCAATGAGGGATAGCATCATGGATGACCTCCCATCACCTGAAGCTCAGCATCTCAGCATTATGGTTATTCCACCATCCCCTTCAACCACAATTGCTGACATCTCTATCACTCAACCCCACAATCCTCCCAACAGACCAAGTTTGCTGCCTTTTTGTAAAGCTTAACTCTTTCCTTAATCCTTCACACACAGTCACTCACAAAATCCTGCTGCCTTCACCCTAGAATCCCCCAAATCCTTCCCTTCCTTACACAAGAATCCATTAAAATACTTATCTGCTCTCTTGTGATATCCCATCTGGATTATGGCAACTCCCTATTAACTGGTCTCCCACTCTCCAGCTTTCCAATCCTCCAATCCATCCTGAACACTGCTGCCAGACTAATTTCACTACCTACCATTCTTCATTTGCTGCCCTGCTAATCGCTGCCTTTCTTTACATTCCAGACTCTGACCTATAGAACCCTCAACAACACAGCACCCTCCCAGCCACTCGCCTCTTCATTCCTCCAATGAGTTGCGTCTCTCTTTTACCATTATTATCTCTTCCCATTTCAGTATTCTGAATTTCACATGTGATATACCTGTTACATCAAATTTAAATTGTCTTATTTATTTTCACTATACCCTGTAAACTGCTGGCACTATAAAAATAAAACTAGTATGCCTAGTATATCAAATAAAAGGAAACAAGCACTAAACATTCCCAAACTCCATCTATATATTACCACATAAGATATTTTGTATTAAAAAATATGCGACATATTATATGTACCGCTAAGCAGAGACTATACAGTACACACTATGTAAAAGCACACACTATCAGTAAAGATTTATAGGTCAATTAAAACTATCAGTGAGGATTTATAGGTCAACATTTGTCATTTTGGCACCAACGTGAGTGTTATGTGATCGTGTAATGGCTTTCATTTAATATTGTAATCATTGTATTTTATTTGGTAAAAGGGTTGCTTTTGACTTACTGTATAATATGGCACATATTTTATTTCCTGATGTATAATTTTATTGATGTACATTCCGTCAATAATACGGCACATCTTTTATTCTATTTGTACTTTTGTATATGAGTTTTTGGCAGGAAAAAAATTGATATAATGGAAAGGAGGGAGTTAAAGTGTGTGTGAGACAGTCCATTATACTAACTCACAGGGAATTCTTATGTGCTCCCAGTACTAGCCTAGCCCTGAGGGGAGGATTTCACAGTGTGATTGTGGGCAGAGCTGGCTTCTAATCATTAATCCCAAGAACGCCATTACTGGAAAACAGAGAGGGAGAGAGGTGAGAGGGAGAAAAAAAAAGAGTAAGAGGGACCTAGTAAGAGAGAATAGAAGAGGAATAAACAGTGGGGCTGGGGGTACTATAGCTAGAGAAAACAGACATTTTAAAAGTGTGGTAGCAAAAGGTAAACAAGAGAATATCAGATATGGCAATTAAAAGTGATGGAAGCAAAAGTAATGTTGGAAAAGAAAAAAGGTGAAATGGAGGGGGTGAGGAGAGAATGAGAGAGAGGAAAAGAGAGGAATCATTCAAAATGGTCTGGCATTTATACCTTTATATATACGGTATATATATATATATATATATATATATATATATATATATATATATATATATATATATATATATGTATATATATATGTATATATATATATATATAACCTGTTATGTTAATATAATTTTCATTATGGGAAATGTTGGTTTCATGTTCCCAGTTTTACAGAGCTGTGTAGTGTGTTGTTGCTTTATACGTATACGGTAGTAAAGTAACATGTTACGAGTGCAGACAAAGTAATATCAGATTAACAGGGAGCCTGTTACAAAGTAAAGTAGAAGAAATATGTTAGTTAATAGAGGCGGAGACTTGGAGTGAGAGCAGGGAGGAGAGAGATTACTGATACCAGTGTGTGTACAGAAATGCTTTAACACTGTGAACCTTTTGGATTTTGCCATCAGAATCTGAAGTTGACACCAGGTACAGATGATGAAGTAACAGGTAGGTCCTTACGGTGGGCAACTGGCATTTGAAGCACAAAGGGCTAGGAGGGTTTGAGAATGGGGACTTTGCTTTATGAGGAACCACCAAATGATATTGACAGGCTTATCAACCTTTTAAGAAGGGATACAATCATTGTGCAACATTGGAATTGCTTACCCAGTGTCTACAAGCAAAGGCAGAGAGACACTTTATTATTTATAACACAAAAGTTGCTAGAGATCAAATTCACAATGGCAGAGAGATGTGTGTAACAGTGAGAGGTGGGGGGAGCGGGAGAGACATGGGGTATGAACAGAGAAAAAAGGAGTAATACAAACAGGAGAAAGCAGGATAGCATGCCATGAAAAGGAGAAATAAATGGATTAAAAGGCAGAGTGAGAAATAGACTGATAAGGAGAAAGAGGGAAACAAACAGGCAAATCGAAAGAGTGCAAATAAAGAAGGGTGTGCAAAGGGAGTCGAGAGAGCGTTGTAAGGTACAGACCGATAAAAAGAACAAAAAAGGAGAGGAGAGAAGGGATGCAATAGTTCAAAGGCAAAGTGGTTTTATATAAAGAAAGTGTTATTGGTTACTATGGTGACTGTACCATTTTAGGAAGTTTGTCCCAGAATTGATCTTTGTACACGACCCCTAAAATTTCAAAATAGGAGCATTCAGTCTAGATACAAGTAGAACATTTCAGTTGCTTGTCCCAGTTTCCCATATGGCATAATTGTTCCAGTTATGCCTTATAAACAGTGTTCATAATTTAATGAGTGAAGGAGTGAAATTAATCATTACTTTGTTTTAATCCTACAGAGTACACATACTGTCATGTATAACCACAGCCGATACGACAGCCCACCAGTCTACAGCCCACCCACCACCTATTTTCAGCAAAAAAGCCATGGCCCTGGATCTTATGCTTACCATGTCCAATCACCCCATCCTGACTCCTTCTACGCAGAAGACATCCCCCCACAGAGATTTTACAAATGGAACTCTCCCCCTGGGGTAGTCCGTATTCTCCAGGCCATTGTCATTTTCCTGTGTGTGGCAATCTTTGCTTGTGTGGCATCCACCTTAGCCTGGGAATACAACTATGGTGGTTTATATGGTGGAGGTATGTTGGGCGGCTATGGTGGCTACGGTGGCTACGGTGGCTATGGTGGCTATGGTGGCTACGGTTATGGCTATGGCATGACAAATCCTCAAGCCGCAAGTGGATTTATGATGGCTATGTGTGTGCTTACCTTTGTGGCTACTCTTGGCCTCTTCATTATGAGTGTATCTAAATCCAGTGGGTCCCGTTCTCGGAAGTTTTTCATGGCTGTCCTAGTGATGAGTGCAATTCTAGCCACTTTGGAACTCATTGCTACCATTGTGTATGTGGTTGGGGTGAACCCAAGGTCCCAAATGGGTGGCAGCTATTACAATAGCCAGATCATGATGCTTTGTAATCAGATCTACTCTCCTGTGTCTGGGGGAGCAGGCTTTGTCAATCAGTATCTGTACCACTACTGCATGGTGGATCCACAAGAGGTGAGAGCAAATTTAAACTGACCTAATTTTACCTTTGCAGTTTGTTTTCATCAATGTTCCCTCATACTTAAACCCTCTTGTCTCTTCCAGGCCATTGCCATAGTATGTGGTTTTGCCATAGTTATCCTGCTATGTGTCACATCTTTCTTTGCTCAGAGGACGAGACGTAAGATCTGGCGCTATGGAGAGCCAAACATTTATTGGGAAAAACCTACTGCTGCATTGCAAGAGGGACCCAATGTGGAAGAGTGGGTGAGTATGAAGGAGCAGTGGACATAAACTCATCAGGTGCTTTGAGTTAAGGCATATAATGTTTTAAACTAAAAGTGATAAGTATTTCCTTCCCGCCATCTTTTCAATATTTTCAACCCTCATAGCATCAGTAGACATCAAAAGCAACAGCATTGTTGGTAGCCACATGAGTGGCAATGTCTGTCTATCATTACATGAAAGCTGGGTGTAATGGACTGTGTTTAGCTGCCAGTCTTTCTCTGTGAATATTTGCTCACTGATATGGCTAGTTTCTGTCTGGTGACTTATTAACACTATTGCTGTGTCGTTAGGCACATAATGTTCACACGTCATTTTAGGGTTGGAGAACATAACCCATAAAATGTCATATAGTGTGACTATTCCCACTACTATCAATTATATCTGTTTGCAGATAAGAATGCGTGTATCTTTTTAAGTTATTTAATTTTTAAAAAAAATTAAGTTATTTACAGAGAAAAAACAGCCATTAAATATGGTCATTAACGTGGCTCTGCTAGGTAATAACTTTTTGTGTACATTTTAGAAAATAATCAGTCATAGTTCTTAAAATGTTAACCCCCTTAACACTGTTTTCTCTTCAGATAACGCGCATGTTAACCCAATTACAAAAATGTGTATTTATTTAACTAGTTCACTCAATCACATCCAGGTATGTCTGTACTTCTGTAATAGAGCAAAAAGGTCAGGCCCCTTTGCTTGGCTACAGGGGGGCACTAAAGCTGAGGCGCTCAGCAGGTCACGTAATGTCAGGGCCATAAACATACAAATATATACACATACCCACTAACACTTTACACACACATGCATACACTTACCCTTACAACATACACATACAATTACAAATACATAGACAGGGCCGTCCCAAGACATTATGCCGCCTGGGGCGAAGTTTAAAATGGCGCCGGGGAGGGGGCGGCATTTTAAACTTCGCCGACGCCATTATCTACCCTCCCGCCCTATCATCTATCCCCCCCTTTGTACTTACCTTTAAACAGTCCTGCGGCGAGTCTCCCTGCTCTGCCACTGTGCCAGTTTGTAATGCTGAGCGCCGGAAATTGACGTCACTTCCGGCGCTCAGCATTACAAGCCGGCACCGAGACCAAGCTAGAGGGCTCGCAGAGGAGAGAGCGGGGCGCCGAGCGGGTACTGACAACTTGGTAAGCGAAAACCACTCGGCGCCCTCTCTCTCGTCCGCTTAAAAAAAAAGCGCAAAGTGCCGCCCCTTCAAAAGTGCCGCCCCTTCAAAAGTGCCGCCTTGGACAATTGCCCCACTCTGCTCCATTGTAGGGCCGGCCCTGTACATACACACTAATAGCCACTCTAACACCATATACTTACATATACATGCGCACACAACTCTAACATCAAACACATACATACACACACAGCCCGTCCAACACTATACACTTATACATACATACATACATACACATAGCCTCTCTAACATAATGTACTTACACATATAGACATGCATGCATATACGCACATATGCACCATAACACCATACACATCTCAAGATTGTAAGCTTGCAAGCAAGGCTAATGTATCGGTTTGTCTTAGTCTGTCAATTCTAGTCTTGTCATATCCATTGAATATATGTATTGTAAGAAGCACAGCATACATTGGCGCTATATATAAAAAGGATAGCTGTATTTACATACATTTTAAAAAGGTTAATTTCATCTAAAGATGTTTTTTCGCATTAGACAGTTGGTCCCAGCCCGTTACATGAGGTCATGGGTCACAGTGAAATTAGGAACTATGTCTTTATAATTACAATTACAATTTAAATAAAACAAATTTAATAAAATGATTAAAAACATAAAATAAAGGCTACAATATGTTTACTCTAATTAATATTTCTGAGACCTACTTTAAAAAAAAATTAAATGTAAAGAGGTTGTAATGGCAAGATTTCTTGTTTTGTGGGATTGGGGTAGGAGGTCTTGCTGATGTCTGTGGGCGGTCCCGCCGACATCACAGGCAGGGCTAGCCACTTGTCATTATTGGACTGGAAGTGGGGAGTGATTGAAGTTGGCATAGAGGGCATATCCAAATAACCTATATACACCTCTAATTTAATCAGGGGCTTTACCAGAACACCAAACACACCAAGCTTGGGGTCATGAGACATTACGTGATGCCATTGCAGACAGATCCAGAGCCTGGCCAGGGGAGGGGCACTCACACTGAAGACACACCCAACCACTCAACACTAACACACACCCCTATACACTGAGACTTAAACACACACATATATTGACACTAACACGCACACCCAGACACCCACATATACACACACTAACATAGTCACTCAAACTCTTGCAATAATATACAAACACACTTACATTAACCCCTTCAAGACCGGGACATACCTGGTACTTCCGGGTCAAAGGTCACCGGCAGACCGGGACGTACCAGGTACGTCATTGATGATGCGCGATCCAGCGTCGCAATGGACGCTGGGGTCACGAGGGGTGGCTACTACTGACCGCTGGGTGTCCCCAGCGATCAGTAGCAGCAACTCCCCCTCAATTCTGTGCACGTGATCGCTTAGCAGCAAATCACTAGCACGGAATATAAATATTTTACAAAAAACTGCGGTCTTCAAGGGAAGACACAGATTGCCAACGCCGGTCCTGAAGGGGTTAACATACCCAGAGAAACATACACACAGAATAACATAACCACACACACTAACATACACAGACAAAAACACATACACTGCCGGGATAGCCCGCCCACTGCAGGGGAAGCAGAGCCGGTTGGGGAGATCATTGATCTCTCTGTGACAGGCGGCGCTCCAGAAGCAAGACCGGGACCCCGGCGTCACTGTGCCATCCCTGGTAGACTTACCTCTTTAATTTTCTGGAGGAGCCTAGCGGGGTCACCCAGCGTTATTGCATAATCCCGTGGGAGCTGCAATAAACACCTGCTGAGGCATCACAGTGAGTGAAGTGCCTTAGTTGCTTGAGTGCGTGTCTTCGTTTGGAAGTGTGTCTGAGTGGGTATATTAGTGTCTGGGTATGTAAGTGTCAGAGTGGGTATGTTAACGTATGGGTAGGTAAGTGGGTATATTAGTGTCTGGGTGTGTAAGTGTCCCCCTATATGCCACTCTGTCCCATGATATGCCTCAAAGGCATTTCTGGAGGTAGAGTGGCATATAGGGGATTAAAAGGTATAACATGGGGCAGAGTGGCATATAGGAGGTAAAACGCATATCAGGGAGGCAGAGTGGCATATAGGGGGTATACGGCCTTTCTGGGGGCAGAGTGGCAAGCCTGGGGGCAGATGTGCATAACTGGGGGCAGGTTGGCAAATAAAAGGAAATAAAAACAAACAAAAAATAGTTTACATGAATTAATATTTACCAGTAAAAAAAATTTCCTCTAGGGTCGTCTTATAATCAGGCTTTTTCTTTTTTTCCTAAATTAATATTCAGATTTTGGGGGGTCGTCTTATAATCAGGGTCGTCTTATAATCGATCAATGGTCAGGCCTCACCTAGAGTATTGCGTATAGTTCTGGAGATCCCATCTCCATAAGGATATTGATACATTGAAGAGAGTTCAGAGCAAAGCTATAGAAATGGTAAGTGGTTTGCAGGACAGAAATTATCATGAAAGGTTAAAGGACCTTAATATGTATAGCTGGGAGGAAGGCAGAGAGAGGGAGGATGCAATGGAAACATTTAAATACTTAAAGGGATGTAACAAAGTACATGAATCAAGCTTATTTGAAAGGAGGAGCAATGTTTCAACAAGAGGTCATGGTCCAAAACTTGAAGGCCAGAGGCTTAGATGTAATGTAAAGAAGTTCTACTTTACTTAGAGGGTAGTAGATAAACTTCCCGCAGCAGTGATGGAGGCTACTACAGTGAGGGAATTTAACTAAGCATGTGATAGACATAAAGCTTTCCTCACAATAGGACCTGATCTAAAGTTGACATCCCAAAGTATTTTACAAGGGGTAATTTAACACTTTTTATTTGATAATTTAAGCCCCAATCTGTCCTAAACATTGCAGTAAAATTTAATTTTTTTTAATTTTTAACAAACCCATTCTATCGAAACAGAATTGTGGTACATTTTCTTCCCCCTGGAACTTGAAATTACTCAAACAACACATACCTGAGTACAGGAATACCCCATATGCATGGGTAGGGCATGTCTTTTAAGCTCTGTGGGTTCAAAATTGGAACATGTGCATTACAGTTTTCAAAACCTTGACAGATCAGTTTGCTAGGTACACGTCTCATTTAAGACAAGTGATCAGGTAATAATTATTTATTACATTTTTTATTAATACTTTGTGGTTTTTGTATTATTCCCTTAGATGACCCCACTCTCTTTCTAGGGTAGGGTCCTCCAGGGGCTACCATAATGATCAGATCCCTCCTATTGGCCAGGAGTGGTTCTGCAGCAGATTCTGAACGCACAGTAATTGACGTGGAAGCACCCTTGACATTTGGCCCTGTCTCTGAATCTGCAGCTGGGACGTGATTTACGATTTTTACACTGGGAATAATGGGTAGATCAGATGGACTGAATTATTCTTTTCTGGCACCACATTATGTTTCTATTCTATTCTATTCAATTACATAGCTAATATATAATATATATCTAACCCTGTATTTTACGTTTGACTGACAGTTTTTTTTCTGTGGGTCTTGAATAGTGAAGGAATGCTAAAAGATTTATTCAGTCTTCTTAGCCTCCTTTCAAGAAATTATGAATAAATGTAAGGTAGTGTGGCATTAATTCTATAAATATTTACAGATACACTATTATCTGACACATGAAAACAAACATCATAAAGCATGGTCCTGACTCCCATCATGAACAAGGAACTATGTGCTTTTCAAAGCCATGTGTTGTATATATTTTGTATATATTTATATATTGTATTTATTTATATGTTGCATATATTTAGACAATTGATTAAAATCCGATTGGAAGTATGCCCTTAAGTGGAACTATTTTATAACTTTTCAGAAGACAAGCCAAGTCAAGCTGTGGGAATTATATTGCTTGCCTCTAAACTGATATTTGGCCCCCCATAGGAAAATTATGAGGAAACTTAGGCTCCGTGGTTACAACTACATGGCAAGTGGTCATTTGCTATGTTATTTGTTTTAATTTAATTTTTTCTGTTACACAGTATATAATTGACTTGCTTGCACTTCTAGCAGCATAAATCTCACATACAGAGTAACGTTGTCACTTTGCAAAAATGTCATACATTCAGCCAATTCAAGGCATTGGTGGGCCCTGGGTAAAAAATATAATAGTGACCTCCACGCCAATACCCAACTGTGTTTACAGCGCATCCACGCTGACACATTTACCCATGCTCACACACACATACATACATACATGCTCTCACACAAATACCAATACATGCTCACTGTAATGTACATACAGTCATACATTGACTGGCCCAGAGGCAGCATGCCTCTGTGTGCTAGTGTGCCCCCCTCCCAAAAGGCTGAAACTCAGGGCAGATAGCCTCCCTCCCCTTTGGAGGAACGACAGAGGTGCCCCCATGGCTCCAACCTTTTATAGAAGTGCAATGAGAGGCCAGAATAATGCAGATTGGTGGAGAAAGAGTGGTGCGGAACCACTTCCCTTTTTCCACAAATTCAGCCCAAAAGACAATGTATTGGGGCAATAAATTGCCACCCTTGTCAAAGTGCTGCCTGGGCCCCATAGACCCATCAGGACCTATGTGAAGGTCAGGTCTGCTAGGCCCCCTGTTGCTAATGGGCCTTAGGCATGTGCTCACTTAAAATGTGGCCCTGCATACATGGCAAGCAGCCTGGGGACCGCCATTGAGCGCTATGAAATGAAGTAGTTCAGGCCTGAAAATGGGAACATCTGCCCTCTCCACTATAAGACCAGGAATCAAGTTTTGCATTTTACAGCTAGTACAAAAACAACATGCTGATTAGATGGGTTTATTTGGTATTATATAGAGTTCTAGCATTGGTGAAAATGTGAAGTGTTTTGGTGCAGTGGTTCAAAAGCTATTGCAGTTCAAAGAAAAATGGCAGAATAATAATAATCCAACGCAATAACAGTAGGTTGTCCAAGCGACTGCTTAGCCACCTAGAAACCTCATTGATGTTGGCTACCATTCTCTCCACAGGTCAAAAATGTCCCTAGTGGTATGCTTGATGATGCAGCCACACTAATTTACTCAGAGAAGCCACAGAGTCCAGTCCCGGCTCTCAGCAACAACAGCATTTACAAACCTCCACAAGAAGATGTCAGCGAACGAGTACAGACAGCCATCAACAATAGGTTTCTATATGTGTACAACTACGCAATACACATTTATATTAATACTACTTATAACCGAGTGGGGGGTCTAAAGTAAAAGTATATGTATAAAAATGACACTGTTTCTAGGTCTGCTTAGTCTTTTGTTCTATCCCTAAATTGACTACATAAAGTAATCCGGGTTTGATACATGAGAACAAAAAAGGCTCAGTTTTAAGTCACAACATGTAATCACTTACTTAGGGGCAATTTTAATTTGCTGCTTTTATTTGTTACATTTATAGATGAAGTCCACTAAATATTTTACCACTAAATATTTTGTAACTGACCATACAAATTAACACATTTCCATTTAGGGGAGGTGAAATAATTAGTATTGCGGAATTTTCAGGGCTTTTTGGAATGTTAAAAGTTATAGTACAAAGCAAAAATAAGTGTTCATACTGTAATAACAAAAGCTGTGCTTGTATTTAGTACTTTTAAGCACAGAGGTAAAAGTGGGGTTATTAAGGCCAATGTGTTCATTTAAAACACAATGAAAAACATTTTTATTGTAATTTTTACTGTATGTCTAGAATAACCTATAGATGACTGTGAAGCATATTGTAATAGCATAAAAGCAAACGCTGAAAAGTACATATAACCCAGTACATCATTGTGTAACATTAGGTAACAGGAGAAAAGTAAAAGAATTTAATTGCAAGCTTTCAAGATCAAGTTGTTAGGTTCCTTCTTCAGGCATTAATGAAGCTAAAACAGAATTTTCTAAATACAAAAGCATACCTTAACAAAAACGTTAAATAAACACAAAGGCATGGGGGAATTTGCTCAGCAGTAAATTAGCAGGCAGGCAGAGATCTAATAGACAGATACTGTTCAGTCAGAGCATCTTTGGTCAGTTTACTCCCTGGTTAGAGGGCCATAAAACCATTTGACAGATGCCAGATCCATGAAGGTGTCAAATGTTAGCAGGAATAAGTTGTTTGTAGTCCATTTGATGTTGGTGAGAGGATTCATGGTTTGTAATGTTATAATGGGAGATGAATTCTCAGTCTCTATTGAGGCCAGTGAGAAGGGTATTAAACAGGCAGATTAGTTTGACCTCCCATATTTTTCTCTCCCTCTGGGTGCCTGATGGGATCCCATCAGCACTAACAGCTTCACATCCCGAATGTTGTGTCCAGGCTGACAGAAATGTTCTCCAACAGGTGTATCTATTTTTTTCTGTTTGATGGTATGTCTGTGGGAATTAAACCGTTTGTGTAATGCTTGGCCTGTTTTCCCCACGTACATCGCTGTTGGGCATTTAGCACACATGATGAGGTACACTACGTTAGATGATTTGCACGTAAAGCAGCCATTGGTTTTGTGGTGTGAGCCTGGTATCTGTATTTCATCTGTGGGAAGGATGTGTGCCCAAGTCTCGCATCTCTTTAGTTGGCAGGGAGAAGTACCATTTGTTTGCCTTTGAAGGGTGCTCTTCACTATCCATTGTTTGAGATTGGGAGGCTGTTTGAATGAAAGCAGTGGGGATTTGGGAATATTGTCCGAAGTCTTTCATCAGTGTGCAAGATTTCTTGTAATTCCTTTGAGATCTTGCGCAGGGCTTCCATTTGAGAATTGTAGGTTACCACTAATGGTACTCGATCTCTTTTTTGTGGCTGCTGGTATCTCAGGAGGTTTTCTCTGGAGATATTGATAGCTTTCTGTATTTGGGAGTCTGTGATTCTTATACTGTACCCATGGTTGATGAATTCCTCCCTGAGATTCTGGAGGTGTTTATCCCGGTCCATATTCATCTCCCATTATAACATTACAAACCATTAATCCTCTCACCAACATCTAGTTAACTACAAAAAACGTATTCCTGGGAGCATTTGATACCTTCATGGATCTGGCATCTGTCAAATGGTTTTATGGCCCCTCTAACCAGGGAGTAAACTGACCAAAGATGCTCTGACTGAACCAAATCTCTCTATTAGATCTCTGCTAGTCCCACTAATTTCCTGCTGAGCAAATAACCCTATACCTCTGTGTTTATTTAAAGTTTTTTGTTAAAGCGTGAATTGTGCTTTTGTATTTAGAAAATTCTGTGTTAGCTTCATTAATGCCTGAAGAAGGGACCTAACAACTTGGTCTCAAAAGCTCGCAATTAAACTCTCAGTTAGTCAACAAATGGTTTCATTTTAATTATACTTTTCTCCTGTTTTCTCAACGGCTAACACGGTACAAACCCTTTTATCATATTAACATTAGGTAAAGCATTTAAACATATGGTCCTCCTTCTGAGAGCTCTGCTCAGTCCGCAAAATCCCCTTCTCCTGTTATTCTCACATGCTGGGGTACCTGCACATGCTGCAGTATTTTGTCCTTATTGAGTACTGGTGCTAATATAGGATACATATCTCAATTTTAATGGACTTTGCTATTGCAGCCCTCCTGTCTCTGTAAGTGAGCGCCAGGAGCAGAGCAGGGGAAGAGCTCCAGTCCGCAGAGGCCGGAGATGGAGGAAGAATCCAGAACTTGATGAATCTCAGTATGAGACAGATTATACCACAGCTGTAGAATCTGGTGATGAAGATGAAGAGGAGTGGGATAGGTAACAGGGTTGTATGGGGCCTGTGCATATGGGTTATGAATGGGAGACCAATTGTAGAGAATCAAAGGTGCTGCAACGACTGTAACTTCCTCTGTGCCTCATCTTTTCCTCTTTACTTGCATGACTTGCCCCCTTTTTTTAGGAGAAAAGTTAGGTTTTCCTTACGTACATTTTATCATAAAAAAATGTTTTTTAAATAATTAACCAAAAACAGTTATCTAGTGGTTGTGACATTACCTAAAAGTCATGGTTGGCCCATAGCTACACAAGAACAAGCTCCCCAAAACAAAGGACTCTTGGGAATAATTGACCATTTTTACATGAAATTGTCTTTGCAAAGTATGTGGCACTAGTTATATGATGGTGTGTGGTCATGGGACTTCAAGGTCAGCAATTGACCACTAATGCTTTCTAATTATTATTAGTAATAAGTTCTCTTATTTCTCCTAGTCTGTATCCCCCAATCAATTGCGATACACAGCGCCAGGAGTATAAAAAAGAGTTTGACTCCGACTTGCGACGATACAAACAGATGTGCGCTGAGATGGATGATATCAACAACCAGCTGCAACAGCTTGGCAAACAACTTGATGGATTGAATGAGGGCAGCATACAGTACCAGGTAAAAGGCAATGATTATGAGATTATCAATGTCGGAAGAGTAACTCACCAGTAAATCCTAATCTGCTCTGCTTTCTCACGTCTAATGATACATTTTTGTTTATAGGGCGTTGCTGAGGAGTACAACAGACTGAAGGACCTCAAGCGAGTGAGTGGCTTTGGATTATTTCTTACATAACTGTTGTCCAGTAGGATGTAAACAGGTGCAACAAGGGCCGGCCTTAGGGGTGTGCGACCTGTGCGGCCGCACAGGGCGCCATGGCAACAGTGAGAAGGGGATGGGGGGAGCGCCAGAGGTGTAGTCCGCACAGGGCGCCAGAACACTTAAGGCCGGCTCTGGGTGCAACTATTGGTAGCATGAAGTAAGGGGACACTTAAAGCTGACCTAGGTCTCATGTTGTAGAGGGCTGTTGGTAGTATTAAATGTATTATAATTGTTACCCCTCGTGCTAACAACTAGTTAATGATCAGTTGTTGTTTTTTTTCAAATTCTGTGTCAATTTGTTTTTAGACACCTGATTACCAAACCAAGAAGACTCAAACCAAACAACTCAGGAACAAACTATTTCATATCAAGAAAATGGTGAACAATTATGACAAGTCAAGGGGTTGAGGTGTTCTATAGTGACAATACTCCTGACTGCCACAATAGGCAAACAATAGGACATTTTAAAGAACATGTGAAAAAAAAGCTATACATTAATTTTACCAAATTGGTCCAAAACTGAGGTGTTTAACATTTATAATTACTCTACAGCTGTTGCACTGCACATACTATTTGTGTTAATGACAGCTTCTACAACTAGGTGATCATTCCACTTTTCTTGACATTTTCTAAACATTTTCTATCTTTTCAAGTAAAAAGATCACCCTACCATACACAGAAGGTCTGCACTAGATTTTTCTGATAACCTACAGCCAGCAGGTATAGCAACAGACATTAGGACATGGCCTATCTGTGTCCCAGCACATCACAATTAATTGCAGTCAGGATGCCATCCGACATATCTAAAATATCTAAGGCATTTTTTCAATGTTGTGTAAATTTTGTGATCAAGAATAATCAGCAGTGTGTTTAGTATAGTTACAATCGTTTAAATTGTATTTTTGTATACAGACACTAATACAAATGTGAATAATCATGACAATTATATGTGGAAGATACATTATTCCACAGCAACTGTGGTAAGAAAAAATACATTTATTTTAGCACAGAAAGGGCACATTTGATGTTAGACTTTATGGAAATATATTCCATTAGCAATTATTTTTCCATTTACAGAAAACATATATTGGTGTATAATGGCAACAAATGTGGTACTTTTATTTGCCCCTATGAATGTTAGATACCGACCCACCTTTGAGGCCCTTTTCAGTAATCAAACAATATTGCTTTTCAGAACATAAGGTGGTAAAGGCAAACCAGTGATGCCAAATAAATAATTACATACATAATGTACATATTTTTCATGATCAGTTTTGTCATTAATAAAGCTTAAAAGCACTTTAATGTTCGAAGTGGCATATTTGTGAACTAGATGGGACATGTATGTACTACCCTGCAATATGTAGGACATATATGAAATATATATACCAGTATATAAACTTCCAAACTGCTCAGCATAACATCAACTATATCCATGCCGTGGAGAAATGGTCGGTGTTGTAACCTACCACCTCGGAATTTCAGATTGATGTGTGACCTATCCATGAAAGAATGGAGGATCTGTACAAGCAGCATCATGAGATAGGTCCATATGTCCAAGCATACTTTCAAGGACGATAAAACAGACAGCTGTCCAGAGAGCCAGTTTTAGAAAAAAAAGGTTCTTCACAATTACTTTAATGTCATGACAATATTTTTGTAAGTATTCGGGTAGGAGCGCCACTATGAAAAGCACTGCCCAGAGCTAATCAGTGTCTTTCTGACCTAGATTTTCAGTCTAACATACTAAAGAAACAACTAACAAATAAAACAGTGTGGGTTTACATGTGGGCATGTTACAAATATGTATTTGTACCTATATATTTTAAGCAGTTTATTTCTAAAAAATAAATTACATTAGCAGTATGAGTTTTGTCCTTGTGGATGTTTTTCTTTAGACATTTTATGACTCCAAACTATATTGGTATAACTGTACTTCTAATAAAGTTCCTGGATCCAAATGATGTGGTAAGAAAGGATTCATCTATACTTCGTCCTAGGCTAATGTATAGACATTAATCTATAACACATTTTCCAGACAGTATCAATGTCTTCAACATTCTTGTTTATATGGGTAGGTAAGCAGCATTTTATCTCTATACTAGCATTTTGGTGTATCGTTAAAATTATGAAACATCTCGTCAGGATGTCCAGACAAACACTATATGACCAAAATGATGTGGACACCCTCTTAATATTTGAGTTTAGGTGTTTCAGCACAAACGCATGCCATCTCCATCAACAAAATTTAGCAGTAGAATGCGTCATACTGAAGAGCTCGTGACCTGGCCACCTTTGCCACAAGTCAGTTCGTAAAATGTCTGCCCTGCTAGAATTTTTCCCCCGGTCCACTGTAAGTGCTATTATTGAAAAAAAAAAGTAACAACAGCCTGGAAGCGGTAAACCACGCACACAGAGCAGGGCTTTCGAGTGCTGAAGTGAATAAAGCATAAAAATTGCCTGTGCTCTGTATCATCACTCACAACAGATTTCAAAACTGCTTCTAGAAGCAACATCAGCACAAGCACCGTGCATCAGTAGCTGCAAGAAAAGGGTTTCCATGGCCGAGCAGCTGCACACGAAAAGAAGATCACTGGGCAATGGCATGCATTGGCTGGAGCGTTGTAAACCACACAGCAATGGAAACATTCTCTGGAGTGATAAACCATACTTCACTGGAAGTCTAATGGACAAATCTGGGTTTGGCTGATCACAAGGGAATACTACCTACCAGAATGCATAGTGCCTACTGTAAAGTTTGGTGAAGGAGCGATAATGGTCTGGGGATGTTTTTCAGAGTATGCTACAGCATATATTAACATGTTAGACAATGATATGCTTCCAACTTTGTGACACTATTTTGGGAAGGCTCCTTCCTGTTCCAACATGTACTGTGACCCTGTGCACTAAGCAAGGTCCATAATGTCCTTGTTTTAAAGGTTTGGTGTGGAGGAACTTGAGTGGCCTGCAGAGAGCCCTGACCTTAGCCCCACTGAACAACTTTCGGATGAATTTAAACACCAATTGCAAGCCAGACATCACAAATGCTCATTCACAGCGTAAGTGCTTCTCAGCCAATAAGGTGAGAGCTGTACACAGAAGTCACAAATCACATCATATTGACAATGGCAATGCTACTGTGGGACTACTGGTTTGATGGATGCCTCTATAAGAGAACCATTCTTGCAAGAGACCAGTACTCTTCTTCCTCTGAAGAGGCTGTGATCACAGTTAATAAAACAATATACAAAATGTCTTCCCTCCTCTTCTGATGGGAATTTGACAGGCTCATCTCCCCCTACTGCCTGTCTTCCCCAGCTAATTTCCCCTCACAGTTTCCCTGAAATTGAATGGGAGTCTAAGGAAGTAGTACGCTTGGTTGCTTTTTCTTAGAGAGGAACGTTAAGCAATTTACAAATGGACAGAGTTAATTAACTGGGCAAAAAGCTCCCATCAAAGCACTTTACCTTTTGATGAGCTATAGAATCAGACTCTGAGGTCAGAGATTTTGGCCTTTAAAGCACATTTGATGAACAAAGATGATGTATTTTTTATAAATTATATTTGGGATGTTTTGGGGCTTTAAGGGTGTTCCTTCCTCACACAGTCAGGGAAGAATTAAGGGCTATTCTGGGTTATGGGATTCCTAACCTCACACATTAATTCCACTACCCTTTGCCTTAATGCTGACCATGAACACCTCAAACACAGTTGAAAAAGCTCAAAAGGCAGAGCAAGAAAGCTCCATTCATATAAATGTCTTAGAGTTGAGAGGAATTAAATTTGCCCTTCACAAACAAGTTCACTTATGCCCTACAGAAGTGACTGTTCCCATTCAGTCAAGCAACAGGAGGAACACAAGGTCAAAAACTCTGTATTAGAAATTCTGTGGTCTTGGGCTTTGGCAAAAATGTTAAAAAATGAGTGGTCATAGAGTATGTTCCCGGGGGGGACAACGACGAGTAAGCAGATGCTCTATCTCATCAACATATTTCGTTAGCGACAGTTCAGTTGAAGACTTCCCTGTTCCAACAGAAAAGACCTTTGGTCAGAAGATGGTAGATCTATTTGGCTCTCAGAAGTCAGCTCAGACCCTAAAAGTTGTATTGCAAATGTGGACAAAAGGGGCATGTAGGATGGATGCAACATCCTTCACGTGGAGTGACATACCAGCTCCCTCCACTTTTCCTCCTCCATTCTACACTGATGAAGGTTCTGACAAAGATCTGTCAGGACAGAATTTTGAGCGCTAGTCCTGGTATATTCAGTTTCAATGTCCAGACCTTGTTACCCCCTGATTCAACCTTCAAAGGAGCAAATATTTATTTTTTATTATTGGAGGATTGCTTTCAGGGGATCAGAGACTTGCTTATCAGTCTTCCATTGATGTGGATAGCAGCAACCATCCAACTGATCCTATTTCATCAGGTCAAGCGTTAAGAGTTAATTTTTGATAGTTGATGCTATCCTATTCGCATTGGTATTCCTCACATTCAAATGTCATTCAAGTTATGAGTCTGCTCTAAATTTATTGGTGCCAGATCTTACACAAGACCCCTATTACCATATCACCCCTTGGGACATTAATCCTTTATTAGACTTCTTGAATAATCTTAAAAACAACAATCTTGACTGGCTATAAAATTGCCATCTTTGTTAGCTTTGGCAGCCATAGGGGTGGAAATAATGCAAATCGACATTTTGGATGCATGGCTTTCTAGGACCCCTAGAGAGCAAAACACATCACATTTTGAACTTGCGCAAGTAAAGCTTGGTTTGATCCAGGCCTATGCCTAGTACACTCCTTTCAGTCAGACCTTGATTTATTGGCTGTCATTAGGGGGCCATTCGTTTAGTGGTGCTTCAGCCTCCAATGCAGGGGCTAGGGGTCTTCTTGCTCAGTGGTAAACTAGTAAAATCTTTGTTAAGTTTTAATGAAGGCCATCTGAAGTAGAAAGACCTCAATTTCTCACAACTAAAACCAGGTGTGCTATTCTACCCACTGGCTGTAGCTAGGTGATCGTGTCTCGTGGGGGACAAAACTTAGCTTGCAGGAATCTGTGATCTGCAAACTTTCTTTGTCCTAGGTATAGGCATGACCACCTAGCAACAACGCCCATCCCTCCTTCCCTGAATGTTGCCTGGTGGTAATCTATAAACATTTAACAAATCATATAAAGTTAAATAATTGCAGCCTTAACTCAGTGTAAAATAGTTTATTCTACATTCTGTCTTTGGCAATTTTTTCCACACATTTTTGGCATTAGCAGGCTGTTTACGCATTTATAAAAACATCAAAATAAAACATGTTGTTGGCCATTTCTTTTAAAACACAGTAACCCATTATATGCCATTCTACTTTATTATTTTCCAACAATAGGTGCTAATGCACTCATATTAACAATATTTAGGGTATTATGTATCTCAGGTCCAACATAGCCATCGCTGAGCAGCCAATATTATTTTTATTCTTTTGGTACTTCAGGTCAGCAGTAATCTTAAGTTTCATTTTAGGGATCTTTACATTAAGAACTAAATGAAATGGCACAAACCTTGACTTACTGTAATGGTACAAAGAGAGGGGTCTTCCAGCGCTAACATATCTGTGATCTCACAATTCTTCCACATACATGACAAATTAATATAAATAATGAACATCATGTCTTCTCATATATGGGCACTCTCCCTAACCTTGATATATTTCCCCATGCTTCATGTAATGCACAATAATTATTCTACACATAAGAAGTACAATACAATGTGACTTCCTGCCAAAAAAACAGGACCAAACCCATTTTCTCTTTTTGCTTGGAATCCTATATGCTGTCCATTTAATGTCTACATACATTATACAACATAGTGTATGTCATATGTGGCCCTGTTTAGTCATACAAGTTTTTCTATAATTGGTTTTTCACAATAGGCAAATTACTGTGTGTACGTAAGGCTTTTCTTGCTGCTTTTATGAATGTTTTATTCACATTTATTCACACGCAGCTGTGTTCTATCTACGTGTGTCGGCTTAACCATCCTAAGAACGGAGCTTTGGAATGTGGCCATCACAAGGTTGCAGCCAAATTGGGTCAGTCCTTAATTAAAGTTTAACATATGTGTTTTAGTGGGATCAGTGCTTTTCCATGTAAAGTGTTCATTATACGGTCTCTGTATTGTAAAAATATGTATATTTGGCACCAAAAGACAGAGGCTAGGACTTAATGATGTTTAAGACAATATAGACAATACTTTTGTCATGGGCTATACAATGCACAAAGAGAGAGGGAGGGCAAATAAAGATTTAAGGGGACTTTTTTTGTTTGTCAAAATAAGAGACACCAAACTTAAGAAAACATAACAAAAATATTTAGTGTATATATAAAGATTTTTTTTTCCCATCCTGTTTTAATCTCTGTGTACATAAGTATGAATCAAGTATATTTTTTTCATTGTTCTTGGAAGTTACCTATTTCATAAGCCAAGTTTGATGACAAAATACCTCACAGAAAATGCCCCATCGCTAAGTGATTTCTACAAGTATACTTAGTTGTGATGCAGACAGGAGGGCTTAGATTTTAAGATAAGGGTGAAAAGGTTACAATTCTTTGTCTTGGCAAACATCCAATAAACATATTTCCCATAAGAAGCATTGGAATTTAGTAAGATATCATATAAAGAATGGAGAGTCCTGTTATTTCCTAATATATCAAGGTATCTCTCTCTGAGTGATATAAAGATTTTCAGTAAGTGTTCTCCAGAATAAGATATCCGAGTACAAATATAACACATTTTAAAGGATCACATTGTAGTGTTAAAATCATTTTCTTTCTTCTGGGACACAAAGTGTGGAGATTCCAGAGGTAGAGAGAGTGTGCAACAAGTAAATCAGAATATTGTTAACTTGGATTGTGGATTGAAGAGTCATTTTCTCACAGATATCAGGTCTTCTGAAACTGATGAAGTCAAGTTATAAAGCATCACCTAGAACTGCCAGAAACCGCTATAGTCCTAGTGGTTTAAATGTTCAACCACCCAAGCGATGACTCTTTTAGGAGCTGGGTCCCCGAAGCTTTTCCTAGGCCCCAACTATAACCAGTGTCCCATATTGCCTGAGAAAATAGAGAGGGCTTTTTGAAACAATTTCTCAGTATTTTCGAAGTGCCTTCATAATTCCAGGAGAGGCGGTTGCAACACAGGCTGCCCCTTGTTAGTGTGTATTGCATGGCTATGGTGGTGGAAAAAACTGAAGAGACATGAAGCACCAGGTGGCGCTACTGACCAGATGAATATGGCCAATTGAAGGTACTGCCGGAAAGAAGCATATCTCTGATCAGTGTCTCTATAGGAGTTTTTCCAACAAGCCTCATGAAGAACAGCTGGGAGATGAGGGACGCTGGCACAGCCCTGAGGGCAGGTAGGCGTAGCAGAAGGCGGCCAAATCTCTGAGGCTGAGAAGGGTACTGAGCTCGAACATACTCTGTAAGAGCCACTTGGGCTTTCTCCTGTAAGCTCTCCACATGAGCTGGGTCAGTGAGGCCACAGGCATCTAGAGGTAAAGATAATGAAGGATTAATGTAAGACCATGAAGCAAGTTGCGTAATTATACACATCTGTCTCTCCCTTACACCCTCTTTAAATATACATATTTAAAGCCACAGTACCTAATTCCACTTACCTGAAGTGAAGAGTGCAATAGCTTTCAGGCAAGCATATTCAGCTGAATCCACCTGCAGTCTGTTAAGTTTCTCCACCTGATCCTGGAATACCCGAATTTGGTCCATAAAGGACACAACCCTGTCAGCTGACATCGGAGAGGCATGGAAGCCAGCAGCTGCCAATAAGGGTGCCATGTGGAGCGGAAGGGCAGACTGTGCCGCATTGAGGACGAACAGTTCACTCCAGCTCAATCGAAGCAGAGATACCTGGTCTGCCATAGCCAGCTCTGGAAAATATGGAATGCTCCTGGACCATTCCACAGTGCTAAAAAGAAGGCGCGCAGCAAGCTCGCAGATGTTATCAATGCCCATCACACTGCCCTGCTGAGCATACTGGGATCCATAGCGGGACGCGGGGTATGGCTCTGCACGGAGCAGCTGGGAAATTAACTCAGAGACAGGTTGCCCATTGAAATACTCTCCCCCTCCCGGCACAGACGTGGGGCTGGCACTGGAATGAGCAGGCGGTATACGACCTCGCTGGACAGCTGTTGGATTAAACAAATAAGAGTTTCAGAAAGGTTTAAATGGACAAATAACAGGAGATATATTAGAATGATAAAAGGCATCATAAAAGCATAACTGTCCCTTCTATGCCTTACACTCACATCCTAAGCAAAGTGACCAGGGGATTCATATTTAAAAGCAATGTATACATCAAGTCTAGGTTCAACTCATAAATTCTGGATTCCTTGTGAGTGTTTGAGACTTATTACACTATCTGGACACACTTCAGACACTAAAATGTACTGCTTTACATAAAGAACTATGTATTTTACAGAGAAGGAAATACAGACAGAATTACGTACGTGGTAATAATAATATAGTAAATAGACTGCAAGATGATGTAATTTTGAGTCTGCCATGATGTAACTTGAGATATGGCCTAAGATAGTAGACTGTAAGATGAGTCTATTTATAATAACTGTAGTTATTTCAGCCCATTGTTTTGTTTTGTGTTTACTTGGGTTTTTTTGCACACACTTCCTCACCTACTACCTTTTCTCAATAACCAGTTAGAGCAAGTGCCTGCAGCCGCCACCTCGTCCCAGGAGACAGATTAACCCTTTCACTGAACTGAAAAAATTATACTAATGTGCATTTGTGAAGCTACACCCCATCTTTAAATATATACCAAATGCCTTGTGGTTACCACCTTCCTGTTGCCCTATTCAGGTACTCATGTTTTGTTGACTTTGCCTAACTCACACACTTTTAAAAGGTGTCCTTTCCCCTGCCATTGTGTATTCAGAGCATTTTTATACAGTCTTTTATACACACAGGCAGTATTCATTTACACAAAACATGTATCTTCTATGCAATCAGGATAGTGCGGCTGTTCTGCACTAGGATCACTTTTCCCTGCCCCATTCTCAGTAATACTGCAGTGGCCTGCGGGGACCCCTCCTCCCCTATGTGCACTCAGGTCTTTGGTACATCTCCCCCCTCCCTTATCTCCACTTGGTTTGCTCCATGTTTGCTGAGCCCTGGCTGGAATGTGCTGAACTGAGGAAGTGGCAGCAGAAAGAGGGGGGAGTGTGGGGGAAAGAAAGAGCTTTTATTTACTCTCTGATGCCTGAATGGGCGCTTAGGATTCACTCAAGCAAGGAGAGGGCATGGAGCTTAAACTTCATCAAAAGGAGGGTAGAGGAAAGCGGGTTATAGAATGGAAAGGAGGGTAGAGAGTGAGTGACCCCCAAAAAAAGGCAAATAAAGAATAGACATATGATAAAGGTGAGAAATGAGAGGTGATATGGGAGTTAAATGAACAGAAAATAACTATAAATAGCTATAACAGAAAATGTAAATATCATGATAAACAATCTAGAATAACAAGGGAAGAGTGTTAAAAAGTACAACATAAGTGGATTCAGCACACGTAATTTAAGTGTATTTTCCCAATATCCCTCTCTCTTCTCCTTGAACGTTACCCAGTTTTGCACCTTTTACACACACACCCCGGCCAATCAAATAAAGCTGCCAATTCTGGAATTCCATTTCACATTACATTTCAAACCTTGCTCTCCATCAGAAAGTTTGTGGTCACACACACATAGCATTCAGCATGTGATTTATTGATCTAACCTTTATCAGTTAGGTCACATGACACCTGTCCTTTCCTCACACACCCTGCCCACATTGAACCTATTACACTCACTGATTAAAACTTTTATTTAGAAGCAGGGCAAAGTGTAGCAAAACTAATCTTTGCCTAAGAAGAGGAAGCGTATAGCAATATGGTAGTTTTTTCCATTGATAACTAATTTCCACGTATCTGTAGGTGAGAGGACACCCAAGTAGGATAACCACATCAAACCATTTTATTTCCAGGGCACACATGTTGCTGAAGAGCGGGAATGATAACAGTAATCAATTCCCTTAGGTGAGTTTATGCATCACACACATGCTGCAGGATTCACATGTGTTGGTCAGCAATATTTGGCATGTATACGAGTCCTGGAATCAACCTTCTGCCAAGTTATTTTATTCTTTTGAAAAACAAACCTTCATACAGGCATCTATCAGTTTTTTACCTTTCACCTTTTGGTAAGAACAGCATAAAATGAACACTGCAAATCACTTTGCCATAGCCAACAGGTTTGAATGTTAAAGAGATGAAATCAGTATTGCCAGGGAATGAGTCACTACTAGATCAAAGATGGCAGCCAAAACAAATTAGGAGGAACTGAAACTTGATAAGGCCATGTCCTCTTATAAAAGTGGCAGACTCTAATTTCCTACCCTTAATACTTCACTAAATGTTATGTGAAATAGTGATAGGATTTAATTAGTGAGGTGAGAATGCCACAGAAGGTAATGATCCTTTCGTGGCAAATGCAAAGTAAATATAATTCAGAAGTGAATGAAAGGGTTGTTGACAATTGGGATGGATTACGAAACCAAGGCAGTGAAGTTCTGGAGAAATAGGAGATGTCAGGCTTTAAGGCTGGTTTTTACTCAATGGCACCAGGCCCAGATTGGTAAAAGAGGTTGGCCGATTATACCTCCCACTAACCATATTACCTTGAATAGATGGCTACCCTGCCCCAGTGCAAACGTTTAGGTGTCTGATGTAAAAGTGTAGAGTGGTCATATGAATGTGATTTATGAGCCATTATGATGTTCAACCTCAGTCCGTTCCTGAATGCCACTTAAACATCAATGACCAGTACAAGGCTTCTTTTTTTTTTACAGTCACTGGTGCTGTCATGGACACATTGCCTAACCCGAGCATAGGGGAGAGAGATGTCGTAAAGTATGTGGCATGGGCATGAGCACAGCATGAGAATTACTTTACATATTACAGTGTAACAAGATCCCATTTGGGTAGTGTGAGCACAAGCAGGACAAAGAGGTCCATGAGCAGTACCTTCTTTCCTCATGCCCACTCGGAAGCACTTCTTCAGACGGCAATATTGACACTGGTTGCGATGGTGCTGGTCTATCTGACAGTCCCGATTTGATCTAAACACACAAATAGAGAGACACATAAGAAAGACACCAAGTTAATCTATCTAAACACAACGGGAGACGGTGCTTTCCTAAAAAGTTGTGGTACATGTCATGTATACCCACAGCTATAAACAAATGTATCCCAACTAAACACAAGCCCATAGTTTGGAATTAAATTCATTTGCATTTAGCTTGTTATGAAACCTTGTGAATGAAAAACAGTTGAAGGTAGGTAATGTTTTCTGCCAGTGCCTTGGAGGCACTTTAGGTCCTCCATTCCCTTATTCTTCAAGCCACGTCAGCTTTTTGCATATTAAGTGTGCTATAATTCCTTTTGGTATTTGAAGGGCCAAGAAAAGATTTGGACACAAAGAAGAATTGAGACAAAAGATGTAATATGGTCAAGATGTATTTGGGAAATATGAGGGTGTATGGCAAATCATTATATTAGGGAAGGAAAAGGTATGAAACAATATGGGGCTGGAAAGGGTATAAGGGAATAAGAATGATAGAGATCATGGTATTGTTGGACGGAGTGTCACAAGGTGTTTTGTTTATTGTAACATGCATGTGCTTGACATTGACAAATACAATGGATGAATCAATAACAATAAAATCTACAAGGAAAAGAAAACCCTGCTTTCAGCTCAAAGGGGGGTTTATGTATGGAAAATGTATTGATTATATAGACATGACATGCTGAATGCATGTTTTTTTGTGGCCCTACCACAAAAAAATATTTTGAATATTTTCTGTAACCGACTTCAAATATGTTTAGGTCAACCAGTTGACAGATATACAACTGGTTGATTTGTGTGTTGTGCATGTGAATAAATAAACACACGCAGCATGCTCCTGTGGCTGCTTGAATCATGATGAATAAATTACTTAGTTGCTGATTAATTTTTTATAAGTGGAGCCTGTCCCACAAGTTCCTGATCTCACACTGTTGTCGTAATTCAGTGTTACCAAAACAGCAAAGCCTGTATGCCAAATGGGAAAGATACCATTGATGTAAGACGCAGCTGGGTCACAAAAAAAAAAAAAAGAAATTGAAAAATCCGCCAACACTACCCACACTGAGTTAACTAATAAAGGTCAATGTGTTGTTTTTTTAATAACAAAAGTTATGGTGGGTAAAGGTGAAGGAAAATCCTTCCACTTAAAATTAAGGGGGTAGTAGAAGCATTATTAAAACACTCATCTACAGACACCAAACAAGCCAGAAGGCTTGGACAGCTGTCCATGAGTGGTGATCTGGCTACTGCACCCGAGTTTTGTTTAAAGGCTGTCTTGTACAGCGGGCAATTACTTTCAAGGGATCCATGTATAAAGTGGATATAGCGGCAAAAGGCGGTCATTGTTGACCTTATTTGCATGTGCCTACCCAGAGTCCCCTGAGGTTGTGGCAGCACCATGAGATTTCTGAGGGAAAAACAAGCCTTCTGGCTTGTCTGGTGTCTGTAGATGAGTGTTAAATAATGCTTCTACTACCCCCTTGTTTTTTTTAATGCTCTGACACTTTGTACTGCAGAGACTAAGGGTTAAAGAAAGGAAACCACCTGGGTTAATGTAAATACATGAATTAGGTAGACAGGAGAGGAGGCGCTGTGTAAAATAAACACTTTGCAAAGGTCACGAGTTGTGATCTCTTCTCAACTAAGACAAGGAACAAGGGGTGTGCGGAGATTGCATAGCTAAATGGTAGATTCATGGTATTATCTACCAGGACAGCATCATTAAATAGGCAGATGTAGAGCAGTGTTTTATTTAATCGGACGGCACAATGAAGGCAGCTGTTGTTGGGGCAATGAAAGAATCAAAGGCAAATTATACTTTATTTGAGAATTTACACAAGTATATCCAATAGCCCTTGGTTAAAGGATTTTCCTATTTAAATGTAGGCGTTTCAATGAATAGGTCAATCATTTAGTCCCACTTGGATTGCTCATAATTCCTGAGGACTGAAATTGCTCGCCCCTGCTGCAATATAACACTAGCTTGCCAGTGCCAATTTGGATATTCTACAGAATTCATGTCAGGGTTTTCTTTACAGTATTTTAAGATACAATCTAGCCTTTTCAACAAGTATCACAACTTCCAGGTAAGGACATGCTTAACTTAGAGAAGATTCAGACATAGCTTCCGTCAAGATGAGCTCCTGAGTTGAACCCCCACTAAAATCAGCAAGAAGTCAACATAGGACAACTAGCTAAAGCTCAAGGATGCTGGATAAATAGCGAATTAGCTGAGCACTTGGTGTCAAAGACCCCTTTCAGTGATTAATAACATACTGAAACAGTTACAGATATGTCTTCAGGGGCTTCTATATGCTTCTCGTTAGTCTCAGCAGAGGCATGATTTGTTGTAGTGGACACGCCAGCACTAAATGCCCCCCTTGGGCATTCACAAATGCCATTACAAAAGGTTGTTATACGTAAAAAGCTTAAGGGGTAAAAGGAGGAATATAATGCACATTTAAATGCCAATATACCTTGCCATCTACATTGCCAGTTCTGTAAAAAAAAAAAAAAAAAGAACTTATGATCTTAAGGGTTTTTTTAATGAAATTCCATGACCCTGCCAACTCCCAGCTTCAGAGTATGACCTCTTGCTCTAGTGCTAACATGTCCAAGCAGGTATAAATTCCATCTGTGAGGGGAGGAAAACATTAAAAAGCTAGTTTAAATGTCACTCAGCAAAACTTCACCAGTTGTCACGACTCACGACCTGACGATACCCAACTTTTAGTTTAAACGTTTTCTAAATCTGAGGATATTTTGATTGTCACAACCAAATCTGCAAAAGATTTTTTCCAATACCAAATATATACTCAGTGCTTTCATTTGGGATACCACACTACTTTAAAATGACAGTTAAACCCAAGTAACACACTTTTAATCAATCTATAGGCCTCAATATAATCTACTCTGTTTATTCAGAACCAGGGGTTTTCCTAAATCCAGTTGGAATTCTCATATGCCGGAATGTAAATTCTTAAAATATATTTGTAAGATATATTAGAACTTGAAGCTTGACTGATAATACAATATTATGTAAGCTAAACGTCAACGGTAATACTATGTATTGATGTGTGATGAGGTAAATTGTGTTATTATGACTATTGGGTAGCAGTATAATTATGGTTGGCTCATATTAGAACTAAACTATACAGGAGCATCGTCAAACCTACAGTGGGTTGTTATATGATGATAACTGACAGATTTTCATTTGATATCTGGACCCTTGCGTCAACCAGGTACTCAGCTCTGTATCTTAATAAAGAAGCCACTACTCAGCCCTGATGACGTAGAGAGACAGAGGGGGCGAAATGTAATTGTGGCCCTCACAGAAATGTTTAGCAATTTAGTCATGTTAGGGATGGTGCATAGCTGTAGGTGATCCTATCCCTGTTTGAGGTTGTAGCCCTAAGCAATCGTATATCATTCAGTATGAAGTCATAACGCCAACCATACCACTCTATACGAAACTCTTGTTCCAAATGTTCCCTACACGTGTTGTGTAAAGTCACAGTTGTAAGATATCCTATATCACTATGCAATGAGGTCACAGCTGAAAACTATCTTACCAGAGGTCTAATGAAACCATGTTTCCAAGCGATACTGTTTCACTCCGCATGAGGTCATAGTTCCAAGTTATTTAATAACACCCTCTGAGTTAAGTACAAAGACCAATTGTGCATAGTTCTAAACTAGAGCAGTCACTATAGCAACAAATCCAACGCTCCTGCTAATTGCTCCACTGTACTTTGTATCAGGAATTAATACATAAACCCCAAGTGACACTTGGGGTCTGCATGTTTGGGCGGTCAACTTGGTTATTCTGCTTGGCATCGTATGCAACAGAAAATACACAATTTTGTAAGAATATGAATGCTGTAAGGTAGTATATGTGTCATGTACGGCTATACAGTTCTACATAATGTGGCACCCATGCGATATTAACTGTGAAACCAAGGCTATAGATTTCAAATACTAGAGCAGTTAAAACATTATCGTTTATTCAATATAATCAAAGTAATCCCAAAGGCAGCATAAATATTCCAAAAATAAAACATGCTGGATATCCCCAAGCTGTTTTGGATAGCAAAAGTGTCTGCGTTCTCTCCTTGCCACTCTTATTCATATGATTTACAGCATTATCTAAATTTTTAACACAATTGTATGAAATACTGAATTATGCTTATATTATATTATGTTGTAAGATTAGATGATCTCTTGTAGGAAACTCTCATTAGTCCAAAAACCACAGGAACAGGGACAATGGTTAGGCATAAAAATGAAGACCAAACATGCGGAAAAAGGGTGCACGTAAATTACTTTAAACACAAAAGGTATACGGAGTGTGACCCACCTGCAGGTGTAGCTGAGATTCCTTCTGATACTTCTTTTAAAGAAACTTTTGCAGCCTTCACAGGTAAATACCCCATAGTGTTTGCCGCTTGACTTATCTCCACACACCACACAGTCCACTTGGATCCCCGGACGTTCTTCATCTCCTTGCTCTGGGTCACTCATTCCACCTTGAGGCGAGGCTTCCTCTTCTTCAGAATTTCTAGGGTATCCCTTCCCCATACCATTTGTGTCACCATTGGGGTCTCCCCATCCCCCAGACACCATGGCCATACCAGCACAAAAAAAATATAATTTAAAAAAAAAATCCTATAATTCGTGAGCCTAGCCCTAACCTACACAAGGATGAAGTTTTACGTCCTATTAAGTTATGAGTCCTCGCTTTAGAAAAAGCCTGGCAATCAATAATGGATTGCAAGACAAGTTAAAGAAGGGGTTTTATGTTACCATATAACACTGTTGGAAATGATGACGGTTTCTAAGTGGGGGGACTAGGAATCTTTCTGTGGCTCAGACAGAAAGTGACAGTGTATGGAAGATGAAGGAGGCTGTAAGAAGAGGTCACAAGTGTTTTGGGTCCTATGCCCGTCCCCGTATGTGGACTTCCTGGCTTGCAGAAACTGGGCAGACCGGTTCTGTAAGACCAAACAGGATGGGATAAAATACAACAGCCCTCAGGGATGTTTTGGGGAATGACAGAGCTGGCTTGGTGTGTGAAATAATGGTTATTAATATGCGATGTCGCACTGTAGTGATTGATCAATCACACAGGCTATCTGGGTTGAACAGATTCATTTTGAAGGGTAGGCAGGGCGGGGGGTATTAAAACTGAACAGGGGTAAGTTATAAGGTATGTGATCGACTGTGGAGTATATATAATTAACGTCATAGGTTGTGCAGCTATGTGCGTTAATATGGGATGATCTGAAGTATACAGGGTCCCAATGTTGCGAACCCCGGTGTGAGCAAAATATAGAAGGGGCGACTTTTAGAATGATTAGTATTAGGGAATGCGATTTCTTTATGGAGCAACTTGTGGGTTGCAAGCGATCTATGGTGTGATTCGTGGGGCGTGTGTTATATGCCGAGTTGTGTAGGGTGAGTTGTGTGTTCCGTGGGGTATTAGATGTTGTGTGTGTGAGATTGCTATAGGGTGAGTTGCGGTATAGTGGAAATCCTAAAGGATTATCCTGTGTGCGAGGACTGCTATAGCGTGCAAACAGGACTGATGTATGTAATCTCTCTCCCGCAACCAGAATCGGATGTGTGTGAGCCCCCCGTGGGGTGCAGTTACCCAGCGAAGCCCCTCTCTGCTCGCCCCATGCCCGGTGCCCGGTCCGGAGTGAGGCCGATGGGAGCGGAGAGGGCGGAGTGCTGGGGCCCCTCCTACCCGGTGACACTGAGAGGGAGGCTCCAAACAAGGGAGGGCAGAAGGTGAGGAGGGATGGGACCTCGGCGGGTGCGCACGGGGTGGGGGAGCGGTGACCGCATGGGTTTCATGGAGTCCGCAGATAACTGCAATGTAACCGGCTCATCTGTTGGATGGGAGAACTGGTCATAGATTCATTCATTCATTTATTTTAATAGACGTTTTTGACGCAGAAATAGTGTTTATATGCGCGGTGTTTTTTTATTTTATCTATAAATGCATAGTTTATGTGTTGAGAGATCCAATTTTAGAAGGGAGAGCTGTGTTTCAGCTCCTTTACGTCACTATACATTATGAATAGCCAACCCCAGGGAACTTCTAGTATAGTATAGTTAAATGAGGTTTCTGCCGTTACCACGTATTAACTTTTACAGCCCTTCCTGCCCTTCATCAGCTCTTTTACAAACTCTCCTGCCAACTGTCTGTTATTATTATTTATTGTTTTATATAGTGCCATCAAATTCCATCTTTGCTTCCTTTGGTGACGTATTCTGGACAAGAACAACTAGGCCCAGGGCCTTGACTAGCAACCTTCTTCAGTAATAAGGGCAGCACTACCCCTGCATAACTTTATAATTCAATATATAATAGACTTCCCTGTTATAACTATACATTATGCGGGTGCAGCCAAGCTCACTGAGCTTGTACCTTCATATTGTATAGTTAAGTCAAATTGCTAAATTACAGCACTCTAGAAAATAGACCCCTTTGTGTTCCACGCACAGGACTGAGACCTTTAGGGAGGGAAATTCAGTTAAGCAATCATTAAGGTGGAAAAGAAGGATACACTCGGGTCTTCATTACCCTTCTTCATTGAGGGTAATGCTTCTGGGTTTAAGAGGCAAAGGAGCACTTATTTGAGTTGGCACATGCACTCTGTGTTCTCTAGCCATATACTTTTATTTTGTGTGTATATATGTGTTAAGTATACTAGTTACTTTTATATCTTATCCACCATACAAAGTATTTATGTAGGTTGGAAAAAGTTCAATATTTCTAAGATGATCTTTTATTTATATAGAGCCAACAGTTTAATACAATACATATATCCAAGGGGTATGACAAGACGGGAATTGACAGACTAAGACAAACCGATACATTAGGTGGAGAGAGCCCTGCTTACAATCTTGAGGGAACGGGGAGAGGAATATCCATAATTGCATTGTTACAGATGAAACCGAGTTTATTCTTAAAAGCCTTCACAGTAAATCGTGACCACCGGCACTGTAGGTGTAGTGCATTATACAGCTTTAGAATCCTCAGGAGTTTATTCGCTAAAGAGGGGTGTTTGCAGGAAAGCTGTAGTTCTGTTGCACTGATTTAATGTAGCATTATGAAGTCCAGCACTAGTCAATTGCTGTGCCAAAACTAGTTGGATGGCCATGTGTAAAGCATATCTAAACCAGTGAGATTTCTTGGACGTCGCCTTATTGAACTATGCATTATCCAGGGTCAGATCAACCATTCTTGCAGACAAATTATCCAGGGATGCAGTGGTTCATTGTCCATTAGGAGCATGTCTAGGGGTCCCTAACCATTTTGGCAATGGATACAATGCTAGCTCATTGTCACATGCTGCATATAAGTCCAAAAAAGGCCTTAATCTGCCACTACAGGGATGGCCCATTGTAATGCATAGTGAATTCAGGGAGTTAAAACTACTACAACTCACCTGTCAAGGGCATGCCCTTGCTAGATACGGTCACACGTAGTCTTAAAATGTATTTTGGAGAGGTTGCCAAAAGTTAATGGGTAGTTAGTGGGTATAGAGTAAGAGGTGGCACTGAGAATATCAATACTGAAAAGGTAAAGCAGTGTAAGCACAATTGGATCCAAAAACCAGAGGGGCCTGACACACTCTTGTTTTCTTGGGAGGTCCTTTTTTTTGCTGCCCCACATAACACAAACTTTTCACATGCCAGTAACATGATCTCCCCCACCTTTCCACTCCTCCCCCAATAGGGGAATGCTGGTTTGTTTTGATATTGCCCTGGCCAGTGTTTGATCTTTAACCCTGGTCCTAAAGATTGTTCACTTTTCTTAACCTCTTTGTTGCCTGTAGATCCTCTGCTGTGTCATGTGAATGAAACATACACCAGCTAAATATAGTTTAGTAACGTGCAAGTTCTCCATGAGCAAAATGAATTACCTATCTGTAATACTATGTGTATCAGTAAGTACTCTTTATTTTTCCTTTACTTTATTAAGCCGTAAAAAGCCATTTGCTACTAATCTCTCACTCAGCTCAAATTCCGTTGCAAAAGACTTTCATCTTCTCACAGAATAATCACATAGGCTGCCTTTCTTTTGTTGGGGGCCAGTGGCAGAGCAATGTAGTTGCTCTATGCAGAAAGCATACACAGTAAACACAGATGCCATTAAGTAGTCCTTTGTGAGCAAGGTGTAGTGTTGGACTGTCACAATTGAGTTTAAGGAAGTAGTAGGTATATTATTAATGGTTACTATAGACAATAACATATATACAAAGAAAATATTAGCAGTTACTAGCCAAAAGGTGATTCCCGAGGGAATAGTTAAAGGGATTCTTCAGTCTGCAAAATGCTTTTTCTGTATGTTGGTGTCAGTTTTGCACAACCCTTTGACGCCAGTGTGGGCACTACAGTGCTTTTGTGGGAAGTGCAATTGCTCTCTTTCTGTACAGGCAGCCAGTAGGAAGAAGAAAATACAACAGAATCCAATATAAAGAATGTATGCACAGATTCATGTGGCAAAATGCTGGACCAAAATGCATTTTATATAAAACTAGGTCTATATTAGGCTCTCCGCTGACCGCTTCCGCTTCTGCGGACCCCTTTTATCGTTTCCCTTCTATTCTCTGCCATTTCCAATCACTGAAAGCACTTTGGCCCTAACTTGAACTCAGGGCAGTATGTCGCTGTGTCCAGTGATGTCCTCTCCCCAATCCTCCAACCGGGGTAGAGGATGTTGCAGAAAGCGCTGTCATTTTGCCCTAACTTGAACTCATGGCAAAATGGTAGCACTTTTTCGATGACATTCTCCCCGATTGGAGGACCAAATGATGACATCTCCAGACGCACTGCCATTTTGGGGGGAAGTTCCCGCTGGCTTACGTCCGTGAAGGTGCAACCAAAGATAGAACATAGCAGAGCGAAGATAGAAAACAAAGAACAGAAGGAAGAGGATAAAAAAGAGAAGATGAAGCGGGAGTGGTGGACAGAGAAGGTAGGGAAACATTTAGAGAGAATGAGAGCGTGAGTGAGGATGTGAGAATGTTGTTACCAAATTAAAAAGCCCCCCCCCCCAATTTTCAGCCGAACCAAATGGGTAGGGAACGAATTTGCACATATCTAGTCTGGAGTGGTTCTGGTTTGTTGAGGGCCTGAAGTTAATGATAATGATAATAAAATACATTTGTCACACAAAAGCTTCACTTATGTTCCAGAAGGTCGGTGTGCCAAAATAAGTGAGAATTCAGTCATTGAAATACACCAACTAGATGTCATGAAAACCTGATATGTTACTTTATAGTGATAAACATCATATCTGTTATAAGTTTACAGTTTGCATGGTATTTCTATCCCAATAAGCAATCACTACACAATGGGTTTTCCTATCTGGTTCGACATCTAGTCCAGCAACCAGCAAAATGTTACTAGAAAGCCCCAAATAACACAGCCCAAATCCACAATGTGGGAGCCTTAAAGACCAAGCTTGTTCGGCTGATTCCAACCCACCGTATAAAGGCCACGGTACTTAATTGTGTCCACAGGTGAGGCTAATGGGTACAGCCTAAAAATATGCGGGGTCCAAATACCTTCCATACAAAATTCTGCCTGCCTCACCTTTTTCTGGGATTCTGCTGGGTCCTAAACAGACCGCCTTTGCCTTCATAACACTGTACATATATATATATATATATATATATATATATATATATATATATATATATATATATAGGGAGTGTGCTGTATTTAACTTAGGGGCTGCCCTAAGCCTGACCCAGGGCAACCTCAGGCAGTCTCATGTGAATACATATGATGTAGAAACCTGCATGTACAACATGGGGAAATCACCTCATGGTATCTTATCTCCCCTTTTAAGGAGTAACATAATTATTTCTTGTCCCAGAGTGTCTGACTGGGTGATTAGGACCGAGCCATTTTAGTGTTTACTCAAATGTAGTAGGAAAAGGCATCAGACTTTGTTGTTGGGCTAAGACAACAGCTAACACATATACAAATGACTATTATACAGCTGTCTGAAAACATTAGGCGTTAGGCACAAAATGGAACTGTTTAAACACAATAGATTTTAAAAATGAATCTGAAACTGGAAGTAAAACTTGTTGGTGGGAGTTCCTCTTTATAATAGTGATTGTTGGTGAATATAAGTTAAGGCAACCCTTGTTGTTGAGATAAGAAGGCAGATAATACCTGGGAACTCTCAGGCCCCAACCTTAGAGTCTCGGGGTGAAAAGGCAGATTCTCAAGGTCACACAGTCTGGAGTTGACCTACTCTGCACTGGGGATCATATGACAATTGGTACTTTTGCTATATGTATGGTATGGTTGATATCCCTCCTTGAAAGCAGGTGACTCAACCAAGTGCATCTTTAGATAATGACATCAAAGTTGCCATGAGGACCGTTATTAGAGCCATTTGGTTAACACATTTGGCCAGTAACTACATGAAGTATTAACCCTTTGAAACCCACTGTGAAGATTCTCAGGGCCAGCTCACTTAGAAACTTCACAGGTATGATGATATATCACCAGAAGAATTACATTGACTTCAGAACAAGAAACTAATTAGATACGGTAACTCTACCACTTTTGGCCGCAGATCTCAAGGTAAAAAATCCCATACGAAGCAAAATATCTCTGGAACATTTAACAAAGAGACAGAACAATCCCAGCCCAGACTGACATCAGGCACGCTGGGTTCTACAGTGTGCAGCCGCCGGCTGGATGTGCACAGCCATGCTGCAACATTATTAAAACATAACATGCGGCCACATGCATGTCATTTAGTGCCCACCGGCCTTAAAGGTCATTTTTATACCCAGTCTGTCCGTTCTATCTGTGGGTAGTTTTCATAAACAGATTTCACTATGCTTAGTCTTTAGTAATCAGGCAACTGTCATCTCCCTTCTGTGCATGAAATCAATCCAGCTGCTGCAGAACATGAAGATACAATGTATTTTGCACACTACATATAAAACATAGGAGGGATAACAGCTTTCTTTTGTCCGTTTCCAAAAAAACTGGTGCCTAAATACAATTTTACAATTCTAGTGAATCATTCATCTTTAACATTAAAACAAATATGTTTGCTGTTTTCATGACTGTGAGAATTATGTCACTTTTCAGGCATTTCAGAGCAGATACAAGTTAATACTTCCCCTTTAGTATTCTACTAATATTAATAATAAAGAATTCTTACGATTCTACTGATATTTCCAGTTTTTAAAATCGTTTGGCATTACTTTGTTATGGAAAGCAGTGTGCCACCTTTTAATTGGGAAATTAAACAACTTGAACGGCGAATCCAATTTAGTATTTAGCCCAAGGCTCTTTAGAATTACCACCCTGTCTCTGATTGCATTTTCCATAGCCTCTCTGTCTGTTTCACCCAGCTTTACAGACAGGCTCTAAGTCTTACACTATAATTTATGTGTCACCGTATGATTTTATACAAGTCACTCTGGGATGTGTCGCACTTAGAAAGACAGAACCCAAGACCCACAATGTATTTGTTCTCAGTGCCATAGGAAGCCAAAGCTATGGGTACAAATGCCCTCTATTCACAGTGACCTTGGATTGCCAAGGACAGCTGGACATAAAGTACAGTCCAATCTGTGGGTTTATATCAGGACAGGAGGATTAGAGGGTCATAAAAATTAAGGATAGCATCCAAAACCTCCTGAGAAATAGGATCTGAAGAGATGCCAAATCATGAGTGTCACATGGAGCACATGGTGACTGGGAAAACACTACAACATTGCTGTGCAGGGATTTTTGTCAACAAAGGGGTTAAAGACACCAATTAAACCTTTAAATGTGTCCAGTCCCTCCCAAAACATGCACAAAAACCTCCCTCCCCTTCTCCTCCAGGACTCTAACCTCTGCCCTCCATCACTCACCCCCCTCCATCCCCTCCCTTTCCCTGGTATTAACCTGTGACCTCCTTCTCTGTGTGGAAGGCGGGACAGGGAGCAGAAAAAGGGGACTATGGAATCCTGGGAAATTTTGGGTGGCAATAACATCTGCCATCACATTACCAGCCTGGGAAAGTCCTTACCCTGCTTTAACCCCCAGACAGGCTCCTAAAGTCTTCACTTTACGACAGTCTGAGGAGAATTAATACCTGTTTACCTGTAACTCCCTAGTACACTTGAACATAATCTACCTTTCTCACCTCTCTGCGTCTCCTTTGCACCCTTTTCCACTCCGTGCTCACCTTTCACTTTCTAGCCACCACCTTACACACTTCCACCTTTTCCATGGCAAATACATTTCTGTTGTGGAAATCTTTTCAGGCATTTTCCATACTAGACCTATGTATTTTTTCACAATATAGTGCAGGGCTCCCCAACCTGGAATCGGCCATATTTTAAGCAAGGTTGTTCTTACACGTACGTGCCAGTTATCCCAAATTGTTAGGGATAATCTGTGACCTAAATGTATATATACTTGAGATTAGCTGTCCAGTGCTGTTTACTGCTCTGCGTGTGAGAGTCAGAAATCGTTTGGGGAGCCAGTAGAGGGACTGGCATGGTGTAGCAGCAGTATATCTGGCAGAGCTTTTATAGGTTATAGGAACAGCATCTGCAGGGTGGTTAAAGCAACTTCTCTGTGGTCTTCATATGTGTATACAAAACACTGCTTCTTAACATACCTTGCAGTCTATAGGTATGATACAGTTTGAATTGGTGGCACATGTGTGTACTGTGAGCACGCACACATTCGTCTCGATTGCTTTCAGCCCTTTTAGCTAAGTTTAGCAATGAAGTGAGTAGGGTGCCACCCTGCCAGAGTCACTAAAGAGGAAGGCCGTTTATCAGTCCTGCACAGTGTTTATCATTGATTGAAATACACTTAAAAAGGCTATATTCAAGCTATACCGGAGTCAGGCTTATTTTGTTTTTGCTCGCTTCCTACGTTTCCCAACATTATCCTTACATTATCCTAGCAGCTAGTGTGATCATTTAACACTGAATATAAAGCTTAGCACCATCAGTCTAACCTCTATTTAAGAGGTCTACTAATAAAGTGGGAACCTATCACTGTCTAAGCCTGTCATTAGCTACAAACAGTGTAGCCACCATTTATATATATATATATATGTATGTATGTGTATATATATATATATATATATATGTATGTATATATATATATATATGGTATACACACACACACATATAGGTAGGGTATACACATTTTTTGGCGGTGGACTTGGCAGAATAATGGTTATGTGGTGTACCCCCAGCTGCTCAAATCTCATTCATAATGAGCTGGCTCATCTCACTCCAAATACATCTACAATGTTCAATACACAGCACAAAGAGTCCACGCTGGCTGTCACGTGTCACCCAATGCACCCAGCTGAGCCTCACACTGCCCCAGTAACAGGTCTGTGACCTTGGTCAGATGCTCACTGACCCCAGGGGTTTAACACTTGACCTCAGTAGAGCTACCCTTGCAGATATTGTTTTGAAAGAGGTGAATTAAGATTCTGTGGAGAGATGCATGCCATTAGCTCCAAAGCAAAGCTGAATTTTAACACTACAATATACATACAATATGTTTGTTATAAACCCTTTAGATGATCAGTATTTTAATATTAAATCCTAGATTTGCCAACTAACACTACATAATTTAAGCCCTGTGATTGTGATTCACAGTATAAACTAAAATATACAATGAAGCCTGGAGTTGAATCAAAAAACTAATTATATTACTAAGCAAAAAGTGCAGCTGCATCCCCTAAACACCCACACCCCCAATCCACCTTTTGTTTCAGAATCATGGCACTAGGCCACGACCTGCTGTACCCAGAGCAAAGGCACTGCCTTCCTAAATAATCCACTGAGCATGCAATGTATTTAATGTCATTTATAGACATACATATGGGGCTTAAGTGATGAGGGTAATTCTAGTGCAGTTGGGCACTAGTTACCCAGTCCATGCATACATTTTTCAGGATTACAAAGTCTCTTTTTTGTATTCTGAACCCAGTTTTGGATTATTTGGGCTCTTTGTCTAAGTATATGGTTAATGAGACAGAAGAAATAGATGGATACATCATATAGGAGAGGCAAAAGAAGACGAGACAAAAGAGGAAAGAGAAAGAATAGGAAGGGAAAGGAACGAAAACCATAACTGAAAGACGGGAGGACAGGAAAAATGTTTGGACACCGGGCTGCTGCATTAAAAACATAGAAAATATACCTGCAAAACCTGGTCATGTTTTAGTGCTCCAGACAGTGTCAGCCATGTAAAATCTAAACTGATTGTACACCCTTAGTCTACAAATCTCCAAAATGTACCACAATAATCCACTTTCACTTGTCCAAAAGCTGCCACCCAGTCCCTCCTATTGTGGAATGTGGACTAACATTGGCCACCACTGGCCAGCATTTTCCTGGACGTAAAGGAGGTATTTCCAGGACCTAGGATATACCTCTCAATTCCGGGACTGTCCCGGTGGCAACCCTAGTTCCAGGGTATATTTACCCATTGGGCAGTGTCAGTGGCCAATAAATCAAATCCGATTGGACACTGGCCCACTGGTGTGCCCAATGACCTGCTTGGCCTTGATGTAAGATGAACAGAGAAGACTGGAATGCATCACAAATGGTACAATTTATCTAAGATTTTTTTAAAACAACTTTTCTGGATAGGACCTAGGTTTTGGATGACTGGTGATGTATGTCCTCCAGATGTTGTATACTGTTAGATGTTGTTGTGGCATTGATGCATATGTTTAGAGAGACAAAATGCTTAGCTACTGTGTTTTGAAAGACAAGTAAAATGGAAATGAACAATAAACTCTTTGAAATACAGCGCCTCATGATCTTCATGTCACTGCCTCAAGGAAAGTCTAAAATAGTGAAACATTCCACATGTGGCAGGCAAGGTCTTGTGGGTCTGTCAACATTTCCAATAAAATAAAAGGTCACATGTGCACACTAAAATTTAAAGTAAAATTGAAGAAAGAAAAGAACGTGGAGTGCAACCCATAATATTAAAAACAGAATAATGATAAAATGTGCAACACTTCAAGCTGAATTTGGTCTTTATCAGAAGGCAAAACCTCGGGTCTAAGCACTTAACTTGATTGTAAGCTTGCGAGCAGGGCTCTCTCCACCAAATGTATCGGTTTGTCTTAGTCTGTCAATTCTTGTCTTGTCATATCCCTTGAATTTATGTATTGTATTAAGCGCTGCGTAAACTGTTGGCGCTATATAAATAAAAGATAATAATAATAACATGGCAAGCAAAATCATTTTTTTTTATTTCCTTTTTGCCTTTCTCGTTTTCAGGCAAAGATTTTTGTTTTCTGACCGTTTTGTTCTGACTAAATTGGGAGGCCATTTTTTGATTTGGATATTACATTCTGGGGCATTCCCAAAGGGCAAGGTCCTGACACCTTTAGCAGCACCATCTCAAGGTTTAGGAAGAGGAAAGAGGAATAGCAGCACTGCACCAATGGATACACACATCCAGAAGCATTCTATGGGACTGAATTTCTCCAAACATTGAGCAGTTTTGATGAATTGATCCCTCAGAGTAAGGGAGGTGATATGGCAGCAGCAGCTGTCAGGTAGAGACATCCAGCCCCATGGTACAGAAGGACACTGAATTTCCCCCAATATTAGAAAAATATGCCCTATACCGATTGGACTGTTTCCGATTTGGACTATCCTCTGCTCTTATGCTCCAAACCCAATCCTGACAGCAATTTTTGAAAAATAAAAAGATTAAGGAGATTGAGGTGAAGCAGCAGTAGGGCACTGGACCTAGGCAGGCATTGGGAAATAGACACATGCAGGCTCTTAATGCTAGACTGAATTTCCCCAATATTAAAAAATTAATAATTGATCCCGCAGATTAAGATAGGAGATTGAGCAGAATCACTAGAACCTCACCCACTTTCAATATTGAGTACTAGGTAACCTAGTTTGATCAGACTGACATTGAAGAAAGTCATCTGTTCCATCAGGTGTGTGGAGAGCTACACAATATGTACAATATTGGGACACCTGACCATTACACCAACTTTGCATTCTAAATACAGAGATATTAATATGAAGTCCAGCCCCCTTTGCACCTATAACAGCTTCCACTCTTCTGGGAATGCTTTCCACAAGATTTTGGAGTGTTTCTGTAGGGATTTTGCCCATTCATCCAGTAGAGCATTTGTGAGGTCAGTCACTGATGTCGGAGAGCCTGGTTTGCAATCTCCATTCCAGTTGATCCAAAAGGTGTTTGGGTTGAAGTCAGGGCTCTTTGCGGGCGAGTCAAGTTCTTCCACACCAAACTCATCCAGCGATGTCTTTATGGACCTTGCTTTGTGCACCACTATATCGACAATCGTATTGGAACACACCTATTCATTATTGAAATCAGGGTTTGGGCTAGGCCCAATGAAGGGAAATCTTAATGCTTCAGCTTACCAAGACATTTTGGGCAATGCTATGTTTGTGGGAACAGTTTGGTAAAGGGCCTTTTTCTATTCCAGAATGACTGTGCTCCAGTGCACAATGCAAGGTCCATTAGGACATGGTTGGATGAGTTTAGTGTGCAAGAACTTGACTGACCCCTCCCTAACAATGTAACTAGTTCCCAGAGACAGGTGGGACATGGACATTCATTGCACTGGCCTACTCGAGTGGGGTAATTCAGTCCTAGATGGATGTGTCTCTCTTTTAGTGCCTGCCCTGTGTCCTGCCCCTGTGGGTCAATCCCTGTGGAGGATCAATTCTTACCGATTATCTAATATTGCTAGAAATGTAGTCCTGTATCATGTAGCTTAATGTGTGTGCCCTGCCCTACCCTTACTACTGCAGCTCACTCTTCTTCTTTGCTCTGAGGGATCAGTTCTTTAAAATCTGGGGAATTTAGTCCTGTACTGTGGGGCTCTGAATTTTTCCCTCTGAATTTTGTTTCTCAATCAAAAGAGCCCTTCAAAATTCATCTTAACCAAACAGTGGGAAAACGAAATTTGTTATCCCGAAACAAGTATGGCAAAACAAAACAAAATCTACAATTTGATTCTTGTGGTACTGAATGTAAAAAGATAAAAAGCAGATCTGTGAATTTTAGTGTCATTAAACAGAGGTTGTAAAATGATGTGTATTGGCCTTTTATTTTATTTTTTTCTGCCATATATCATGCTTTTAAAAACAAAAGCTTCACACAGTAAAAAATGAGTCAATGACCAAACTAAAAAAAATCCCTACACCATCTAGGCTGTAATGTACGCTATGCTTGGGTAATAAAATGTTGATTCCTTAGAATATTCGGGTCTGCAGAACGAGTCTGCAAATTTAACACAATGGTACACTCTCCTGGATAATATGTGCATTGCAGGGCTTAATAAAAAAATTTATATTTACTAGTGTTTTTTAACCAAATGGATTAATTGTACACTGCAACACTGCATTCTGTTTATACTCATTTACCAAAGTGGTATCAAAGCAAATTATATGGTGGGCATACTATTGTAAGAGGATTATTTAGACTAGGCCCAGACCGGCCATCTGGCAAACAGGGCAAATTCCCAGTAGGCTGCCCAAGCAGCAAATCTGATTACCAAGTAGATGGCCATCGACTGCATACATGCATCCACATACTATGGGTGTTTAAGAGTGTAACGTACAGTTGCACATATCTAGCCAGCAGCTACTGGTCTTAAAATGCTAGGTCTGCCTATCCTTGCTGGTACAACCCTGGGTTAGACTACAGTAGATGAGGGGGAGTATACTTAATGATTTACAGCCTGACCTGAGACTTTAACCCCTTAACATCCATTGGCACGTTATTTCATTAAACAAGCTTTCTACAATCACTTTCTTCTTCGCTTAAACGAGGTATGGCAACATCCGCCATACACTGAATGGCGTGGACGTCCATTTTAAAAGAGTTAAAACTTCAATGGTGTCGCTAAAATGGCTCGATAGCTAGGCATTCAGCAACACCAAACACCCACCCCAGTCCGTGCCGTGACCGCTCCGGAGGAAAGGGTTAAAAGGTGCCTAGTTTAGTTGCATTGGGTGGCTTTAAAGATACCCAAAATAGCACATGGGGCAGAATGACCAGATTTGAAAAAGAAAAATGGTATTGAAATAGCAAAATGCTACTTGTAAATTGCCAATATCTTGCAGAAAAAAGCAAAAAAACATAAAAATGTTGTTTTTTCATTAGTTTTTTTGGCTGAGCAAAAGATTTTTCAAATAAAAGTGAGAGTTTCTTTTATTATAGGAAATTGGATAATATGATCAAAAAATAGTATCTGAAGAAATCCATTCTTGTCCTGAAAAAAACAATATATAGCTTGTGTGGATACACTAAATGGGTGAAGAGAAAATTACAGCTAAACATGAGCACCGCAAAAGTGTTAAAACAGCCTCGGTCCCAAAGGTTGCAAAAAGTAAAAAACGGCCTGGTCCTTAAGCGGTTAAATACTAACCCTTTAATGGCCTCTAATGCAGGGCCGCCATCAGGGGGGCCACCCTGCTCTCTTACCTGAGGGGGCAGGGAGGCTGGACCCCTGCTTGGCCGCAGTGTCTCCACAACTGAAGGTTCTTGTAGTGCACATTGTGACCCCGCGGTAGTAGAGGCAATGGTGTAAAGGAGGGCCCCCTAGCACCAGCTCCATCAATCCCCCCCCCCAAGATGTACCACTAGTGTATGTTAGTGTATGTGTAAGTATGTCCATATGTAACTCTGTTTCATGTATGTTCATGTGTGTGTTAGTACAGTGAAGAAATTTTTTTTTGAACCCCTGCTGATTTTGAACTGACAAAAACATGATCAGTCTATAATTTTAATGGTCGGTTTATTTGAACAGTGAAATACACAATAACAACCAAAAAATCCAGAATAACACATTTCAAATAAGTTATATACTGATTTGCATTTTACTCAGTGGCTCAAAAGGCCCCTTTCTAAACTATTTTGCACCGGCACGGGCAATATGTGATTTTTAATATTATTCCGATTGAAACAAACCATATGGGTACAGTTTTGCATGTGTACTTAAAACGTATGCAAGCCAGGATGTCCTGGCTCAAAATCTAGAGTCTTGGTTACTAAAGCCTGGGTGTGGACAAATCTTTTTAAATATTGGGTTGATGTAGTTAAGTTAGTGCTGCCATGGCTGTCCTTGTTTGCGGTGCAAGTATACTTTGTAATCTCTGTGGTTGTGATAAAGAAAATACATATTTACCCATATGGGTAATATGGGTTTTAGGGGCACTGATACAAAAATATTTTGGTGATCCACATCTAACAAAATAAACAATTGTAAGCAAACTAAATGATTTTCTACAAAACTCCATTACAGTAATGTGACAATATAATACATTCTGATCACACATGTTCTGATCACAGGCCCGTTCAGTAAATGAACTACAAGATAAGGTGACCAGATTTTTTAAATTAAATCCGGGGACATTTTTTTAATTGGAAAAAGATAAAAAAAACACACACACCAAGACAGGCTCTGCCACACCGACACCCAAACACACACACCAGGAGAGGTTCTGCCACACCGACACCCAAGCACACACATCAGGACAGGCTCTGCCACACCAACACACACACCAAGACAGGCTCTGCCACACTGACACCCAAGCACACACATCAGGACAGGCTCTGCCACACACACACGCCAAGACAGGCTCTGCCACACTGACACCCACATCTCGATGGGCTAAGCTACAAAAAAAGTATTTGACCCCCCCTTTAGTGTTTTTGCCCCCTTGTGTATTCCCCCCCAGCCAGCACTAAGTGTATTTATGCCCCCAGCTTGCCTCTCACTTTAGTATTGATTTATGTAATAGCCCCAGATGCCCCCCTTGTGTATTGATGCCGCCGGCCCACATAAAATACTGCCCTACAGTATGGGAGATGTATATCTGACTAGTTGGTTCCTTTCAATTGGTCAATACATCCCCTATTTTGCAGGGCATCATTTTATCTGGGCTGGTCAGCAATATGTAAAAGTTATGTGTCCTGGAAAACATGGCCGATGTGATTACCCTTATTTATTGCCCAAGTTAGCCGCATATTTATCCCACCACCCAGCCCCTTTTTAGTATTTATTTATGTTGCCATCCTAGCCTCAAACAGCCTCCCTGTGCCATGCCCCTTCCCCGCTTACACATCCATGCCATTATACAAATATTAATTCATTTACTCATTTACAAACATTCATTCACTCATTCATATACTTATTTAAAGATACTCATTCATTCCCTCAATCACGCATAATCGTTCATACATCCTCCCCCACCTCCTCACCTGAACCGCAGATTGCTCTGTGTCAATCGCAAACTTCCGCAGGGGCAACCGCTTCCCTCTTTGTTGCTCGCACTCCGTGTGAGCGCTTCTCTTGTACTGGCCAGGGGAAGCAGGAACGGAGCATGTGACGTGACAGAAATTCATGTGACTCCGCTGGGCTCCTGCTTCCCTGGACGGACACATACTGTGCGAGCAACGCACGGGTAAGCAGCAGGGCCCCTGCGGAAGTTAACCCGGCCCTGCATCCAGGGACATGTCCGGGGACATAATTTGTCCGAGGACAGTGTCCTCAATCTGGGGACTGTCACCCTACTACAAGAGCCTTAATATTTTTGTGTATCTCACTCTGGATATTTATGTTTGTGCTATGCACAGACTGAACATAGTATTCGAGACCATTGACCAGTTAGCCTGTGCCATTTATAGGGAAGTTTCCCCCGTATCTCTTGCTGTTTTCTGTGCCTGGAGTCTCATGATAATCTGCAGAAGATTCTGCAGCTGTTGGCGCTGACGTTGTGCCATTGAACCAGCCTGGGATTCCAGCCTGCGGTGCTGCTGTTTGTATTTCCTGCAGGCATTCTGGTATGTGATGAAAAGATTCCTGCACCCAAAACACACCAAGGCATCAGGGAACCACACACTATCTCCAATAAACCACCCAATAAACAGACATCATGAAACACCAATTACCTCCTTATATCCAGTAGCCACATCACGTACCATTAATATAATGTGCACAGACGCAAATGTGTACCACTCACATTTTCTAGTATACAAACTAGAACACATTTCAACTTCTACATATAAATATATAAAGACATTTAACTCACACCTTCCAAATACACAGATATCAAGATCTGTATCACATTAACTTTATTACCCTTTCAGTAATTATCAATATACCTGTGGGCTTTGAAGAAATCTATGATGACTTGGGCAGACTGAGTCTTCTGATTACGGACCTTGCAGGATAATTTATCCAGTTCAGAAGTCAGGTTCTCTACATGTGCCCTCATCTCGGTGCTCCTGAAATAAAAGCATATTTGATAAACCAAAAATTCAGCGCAAAAAACCCAGCACCAATTAAAAGTACACCAGCAGCTCTTGTGACTAGCGTGTAATTTCTCGAAACACACAAAAGAGAAACAATAAAGAATGGAGTGTCAAAGTGCAAACAAGTGCAGTTAAGAAATGTATATACAGTTAGCTCCGGAAAGTTTTTTGACATTAACACAATTTTCACAAATCTGGCTCTGTATGCCACCACAGTGGATTTTAAATTAAACAACTGAGATGCAATTGAAGTTCAGCTTTAATTCAGGGGTTGAAGAAACATATTGTATGAAATGTTTAGGAATTTCAACCATTTTCATACACAGTGCCCTTATTTCAGGGTCTCAAATGTAATTGGACAAATCAACACAATCATAAATAAAATCTTCATTTTTAATAGTTTATTTATTTTCCTTTGCCCGTAATGATGGCTTGAAGTCTGGAACGCATGGGTTTCCTCATTTGTGATGGTTTGCCAAGCCTTTACTGCAGCTCAATCGGGTTCAGCTTAGGTGATTGACTCGGCCATTGCAGAATATTCCACTTCTTTGCCTCAAAAAACTCCTGGGTTGCATTCACAGTATGTTTGGGGTCATTATCCAGCTGTAAAGTGAAGTGCCATCAAGCCAACTTCGCTGAATTAGACTGAATGTGAGCAGACAATATGTCCCTATACTCTTCAGAATCGGGCTGCTTCTGTCACATCATCAATAAACACTAGTGGCCCAGTACCATTGGAAGCTTTGCATGCCCATGTCGTCACACTGCCTCCACCATGTTTTACATATGATGTGGTATGCTTCGTCTCAAGCCTTCTCCATACTTTTTTCTTCCCATCATTCTGGTACAGGTTGATCTTAGTTTCATCTGTCCAAAGAATGCTGTTGCATAACTGGCTGACCTCAACTGGCAGACCTCAAGTAGGTCTGACTATGAGACTAAGATCCAGATCCCCCGCAGCGCTGCAGGGGACCTGGATCCTCCTGTCTTATGCCCCCATTTAACACCCCCCCCAACTTACCGGTGCGTCTGACTCCCCGGTGTGTTGTCCGGGCAGCGGGTAGATGTCTACGCGATTCGCGGTTAGCAGCGGGGGTTGTCTACATCCATCGCGCAGACCTTCCCCAGCTGTGAGAGGGCAGAGTTCCCCGCACCGGTGTCAAAAGGCATATCATGGGGCACGGTAGCATATAGACGGTTAAAAGGCATATCATGGGGCACAGTGGCATTTAGAGGGTTAAAAGGCATATCATGGGGCACAGTGGCATATAGGGCGTATAAGGCATTTCTGGGGCAGAGTGGCAAGCCTGGGGGCAGATGCGCATAACTGGGGGGGCAGGTTGGCAAATGAAAGGAAAAAACAATCATAGCTTTTATTACAAGAAAATAGTTTACATAGTTTACTTGAATTAACATTTACTCGTAAAACTTTTTTCCTAAATTAATATTCAGATTTTGGGGGGTCATCTTATAATCAGGGTCATCTTATAATCGAGCGAATACGGTATTTAACTGTAACTTGAGTTTATTTTGGTAAACAGCTGAAATAGCAAAACTTGTGACAGTGTCAAAATATTTCCAGACCTAAATGTAACTTGATTCAGATAGGAATCTTCTTTGTATGATTATTCCTTCATAACATGTAATGCAAAATATAATTTCATTGTGTACGCTGTCTTTTAATGAGAAATGAATGAATGATTTCTATGCTCACAAACACAGAAACAGAATATGTTCTTAAAAATTAATCTTCCAGTAAGAGACACAAGTGTAGATTTAGCCTCTCTGAGAAAAGTCTCAGAAAGTCATGTTTGCAGCTATTTGATTGCATTTAAAACAAATAAGATCAACTGGCAATGCATAAATCACACTAAAGCAGGGTCTTCTTTATGATATGGCATATGGAACATTTGCCCAGGCCCTGAAGGAAATCAAACTCCTTCAAGAGTTTATAGATAATGTTCAGTATATGTTCAGTAGAAATGAAAACATCACATTTTTTTTCAAATGCTGTCTTTGTAATCACATTCTAATACAGTGTACCCATCTTCACAGCAATTTCATAGTTACTCTGTAATTATAGTCTACAAATTCTGAGGAAGCAAGCCTTCCATACCGTGACAATGAGTCCAGCAGATTCAGCATGTCTCCTGAAGGACCATATTGCTCACCAGGACCAGAGGTCTCTTTCACACATTCCACGCGCTTCTAAAGAAAATGTCAAATTCAGAATTTTTGCCTTGGTTATGGAGCATTTGATATGTTACATGTTCCTCAGATGGTGCACCTAAAAGTAGGGCTAGCTAGTCAGGAATGCTCATATTAAAGTTAAATATAGTGTCTCAGTTGGCGGTGCAATAAATTGCTTTACCCTTGAGTCCTCCACTAGCACTAGTTAAATGTCATGAAATACATCTGTATGTAAGCATACCCATAGTATGAGGATACTTTTTATTTTGTATTTATAGTTGTGTAGTTTTATTTTAGAAATTACAATTAAAATGTAAAGGGTTTTACTGCTGTATACAGTAATATAATTTAGCCACAAAGAAGACCTAGTTTTATTTCATTTTGTAGCAATATAATTCCTTTATATGAAGACCTGGAGGCTGTCAATTATAGGCAGTCATGTTATATTCTGAGCGACTCTTCTTGCTCAAGCTCAGTCCAATGAAATACACTCCTTCATAGATTCTCATTAGTTAAGAGTATCAATGTTTGTGTGGTTAAGACATAGTCATTCTTTTATTTAACCCGAGACAGTATGATAAGGAGTAGGGGTTTTGTCTAGTATATAGGGATACAATAACAGAGCTAAAACATATACAGATGACTAATATGTTGCTGCCTGAAAACATGGTATGTAAAATTCAAAACTGTTTATAAAACAGAATAGCATAATGCTTTTGAAAACTAGTAACAAAAATAGTTAGGATTTCCTCTTTACTTTTTATTTTTGCAGGGGCACTCCTTACATGTTTTGGTTACAATGTGCTTTTGCTCCACGTCATTTAAATAAGCCGAATTCCCACATTTTTTTTTTTTTACATTTTTCTATATTCTGAGAGATCTAATAGTTTAAAGTCCCATGGAAAAAATCTTGAGCATAAAATAAAGCGCTGTATACAGTAGTGGAGGCTAGCATTGATTTAAATAAAAACTTGCTTTATCTAATTTTGTTGGAATAAACTTGTAGGTTGACATTGTTGTCAGTCAAGAGATGTTTGAGTGAATTTTCGGAGTCTAACACACTGAGCCGGTTGTTTATGACAATGCTAATAAAGATAATTTCTCCACAAACGTTCATTAGTCAGAGTGCCAGATTGGGTAATTAAGCTTGACCCATTCTATCTTTTATAAAAGGCAGTATGATACCAGCCAGGGGGTTTGTCAGTAGATTGGGCTAAAATAACCCAACTAGAACACATACAAATGGCTGGTCTGCAGATGTATGAAAATGTTATATTATGCAACACATATAACTGTTAATCTTAATCTAACAATAAATCATTTGGTAGGAGTTTTATGACATTATGCTGTGATGAAGGCATTTATGGCACTGCTGTATCACTACTATGAACTGTAGTTTGGGGTTGTGATTGTGTTCGATAAATACCTCTATTCTCCTAGTATGATCTTCTCCTGTTGCCCATTCGTTCAGTTCCACCTGCAGTTCGTCTCGGATAAGCATGTAGGCTCGTTCCTCCTCTGCCTGAGATGCAATCTGCAATTCCAGTGCTCTCTTCTCTGTCTGCAGCAGTTGTAGGCTAGCTTTTATTTCTGCCAGGCCCTCCTGTAGAAATTAAATGTTTACTTTGATTCTATTACAATATTTTCTACAAAATAGAAGCAACAGTATGATCGGATGCCTCAAATGAATGTTTGAGATAAAGACTAATTGCATGTCTATATGCAGAAATGAAGTAAAAGTGGCAGAAGGGATAAGGGACACAATAGTAAAAGGTGTTTGTGCTGTATGTATCAATGACTATAACCACCAGTAGCTTAAATTTTGACATGGCTACGAAGGCATGTACCCACACATATGACCCCAAATATCTTTCTGTAGCCCTTTTCTTTCCTTAGAACTCCTTATTACAAAGATGACTGACCATGAAAATTGAAGGAAAATCATTAAAGGAAAAACTACCAGGCTTCTATAAAATCTAAAAACATTTTGGAATATAGACTAGAAATGAATGCGATGTTTACTATAATATTTATATATATACCGTATTTGCCAAATATAGGCCGCACCTCCCCTCACACTTTAGGTCTTTATTCGGGATGTAGCGTAGGGATGCACAGTTTGTGTCGCCCGACGCCCCCCCCCGGTACGGGTGGGTGCTTTTTTTTTCTTTTTCATCTAGCCCTACTGTGGGTACGCAGGGTTAGGATCCAGATCCCCCACAGTGCTGCAGGGGGCCTGGATCCTCATCTCCGGCCGTGGACGTCTGGGCGATGCGCTTAGACAACCTCCGCTGCCGGCACTTCCGCGGGGCTTCTATGGCGGAGCACTTCTAGGAAGCAGAGTAGCATATCAGGGGGGGCAGAGTGGCACTTCTAGGGGGCATAAAGCATATCTGGGGGGCATGTGGACATTTCTAGGGGGCATAGAAATGCATGAAGCATATCTGGGGTCAGGGTGGCATATCTAGGGGGCATAAAGCATATCAGGAGTTATACAGGATTTATAAAGCATATCCGTGGCATATCAGGGGGGCAGAGGGGCATCTCTATAAGTAAGGTGCATTATGAATTAAGGGAGGGACCTTAAAATGGCTATTTGTTTTCTGTTTGTATATATAACATATGCTGACAAACTGTATAATAGATACCAAACAAGTTAAAATACATGTATGCCTGTTCATTAGATAAAATACTGTATTACCATTTCACTAATGTGTATTTTTTCTTTAAAATAGCACCACACTTTAAGGGTGCGGCCTATATTCAAGCCAATACGGTATATATATATATATATAGTTAAGGGGATTTCCTAGACAATCCATAGGTTAATGTGGCGCATAAAGTTCCTGTAATGAAAGAGCTTAGAGGCATTGCAAAGTATTGCCCATTTATAACAGAATTATATAAGATTTTAAAATTTGAAATACAGCACAGACCAAATGAAATTTCTGGAGCCACCTAGTGGTGATTTCATTTTAAACGTGACTTTGTAAATTACCCTGCCTTAATCTGCCCTGTGTATAATGAAACCTATGAAGAAGGCCATACAAAATGAGATTACTTTGGGCCTAGTATCCTAGACTGTTTGATGAAATAATTCCTGTCTGGCCCCATTGTTATTTGCAGTTACATCATTAACTACATGGTTATATGGTTTTATAACATGTGTATTATGTTTTTCGATGTGTAGTGATGAAGTACCGTATTTGCTCGATTATAAGACGACCCTGATTATAAGACGACCCCCCAAAATCTGAATATTAACTTAGGAAAAAAAGAAAAAGCCTGAATATAAGACGACCCTAAAGGAAAAAAGTTTTACCAGTAAATGTTAATTCATGTAAACTATTTTTTTTAATAAAAGCTATGATTGAGAAAAATATTTTTTTTGTTTTTATTTCCTTGTATTTTCCAACCTGCCCCCAGTTACGCACATCTGCCCCCAGGCTTGCCACACCAATATGGCACTGTGGCCCATGATATGCCTTTTAACCCTCTATATGCCACTGTGCCCCATGGTATGCCTTTTGACCCCCTATGTGCCACTCTGCCTCCAGAAATGCCTTATACCCCTATATCCCATTCTGGCATTTAGGGGGTTAAAATGCATATTATGGGGCAGAGTGGCATATAGGGAGGTATAAGGCATTCCAGGAGGCAGAGTGGCATTAAGGGAGTTAAAAGGCATTATATAGAGCACTCTGCCTCCAGAAATGCCTTATACCCCTATGTGCCACTCTGGCATTTAGGGGGTTAAAAGGCATATTATGGGGCAGAGTGGCATATAGGGAGGTATAAGGCATTTCAGGAGGCAGAGTGCTCTATTAAATGCCCCCTTAACGCCACTCTGCCTCCTGAAATGCCTTATACCTCCCTATATGCCACTCTGCCCCATAATATGCCTTTTAACCCCCTAAGTGCCAGAGTGGCATATAGGGGTGTAAGGCATTCCAGAAATGCCCTACACACACACACACACACACACACACACACACACACACACACACACACACACACACACACACACACACACACACACACACACACACACACACACACACACTTACTTACCGGTGCTTCCAATTTCCTGCTGTATTGCCGGGGCAGCGGGTTGACGTCTCATTCCGCGGCAGCCGGGAGGAGGTGGAGTTGGCAGCGGGGGTTTGTATGCGTCCGTCGCAAATACCTTCCCCGGCTGTCAGCGATCAGGAACTCTGGAACTCTGATCTCTGACAGTCGGGGAAGGTATTTGCGACGGACGCATACAAACCCCCGCTGCCAACTTCACCTCCGGAAGCACCGGTAAGTGCGTGCGTGCGTGCGTGCGGGGGGGGGGGGGCGACGATAGGAGGATCCAGGTCCCCTGCAGCGGTGCGGGGGATCTGGATCTTAGTCTCCTAATCAGACCTCTATTTGAGGTCTGATTAGAAGACGACCCCGATTATAAGACGAGGGGTATTTTTCAGAGCATTTGCTCTGAAAAAAACCTCGTCTTATAATCGAGCAAATACGGTAATACCAATTCCCAGGGAGCACATCTAACAACATAATTTTGTCTTTAGTTGTTCTAAGTCAAAACTGCAATATATACAATCATGGAAAATGGGCAACAGAGAAAACAGTATGGGATAAAAAGGGGCTTTAATTCACGGGATAAAAATATAATTTCCTAAATCAATGGTAAGACCACACCTTGAATACGCTTTGCAATTTTGGGCACCTATTCTAAAGAAGGATATTATAGCACTGGCAAAGGTGCAGAGGCGGGCTACAAAATTAATAAAATGAATGGAACACTTTAGTTACGAAGAAAGGTAAATTCATTTAAATCTGTTTAGTTTAGAAAAACGGCGCCTCAGAGGGGATATGATAGCATTGTATATATTCGTGGGCCAATACAAATCATTGTGTGGAAATCTATTCATAAACAGGACTATGCATAGAACACAGGGTCATACATTTAGACTGCAAGAAAGGAGATTTAGTCTAAGGCCAGGCATGTCCAAAGTCCGGCCCGCGGGCCAATTGCGGCCCACGTTCCGGACTGATAAGGCCCCACAGATAAGTTGCCCAAATATAGATCTTACGGCCCCCCAAGGAGTCCCCGAGCGCCGCTCAGGACTCCTGGGATCTCTGGCCGCGGGACTTGACGGCATCAGCCGGCGCAGGGAGAAGAAAAGCCCAAATCTCGCGAGATCTCGGACATCGCGAGATTTGGGCTTTCCTTCTCCTGTGCCTCCACACACAGCCACAAGGGCGACCATTAAGGGCTATTGAAGAAGAAAAAAAACTTCTGCCTACCAAACACCTTGACAAGGATCAGTAACTGCACAGACAACACACTGACAGGCAGACAGGGCTGTGCACTCAGGATACATGTATAAAGCAGACAAGGGAGCATATAGGAATCTTTGGTAGCAAGCTGTCATACCCTTCATTAACCCCTGACTGTCCGTGACTGTGCTATAATTCCATTATCTGATGACCTAGTCTATGTGCTGCAGTCCAGATCTCAGTTTCACCCTTCACATTAGGCAGGGTTTTTTTTCAATTGAGATGAATACATTGTAAAATCTCAGTTAATGTCAGTTGGTCTAAATCAGTTATAAATATATCTGAACACATGTATACTTGGTGTTATGTTCCTGTTCACATTTTTTGAACTTCAAGTTGACAGACAACCTTTATTACTTTGTGTAATGCACTTTACAATGTTCCTGACATATTTCAGCTTCCTGTTTTTTTGATATTAAAGGCAGAGTGATTTAACACCTGTTTAGATTTGTCATCCAAGTCACAAAATGAAAAGTATGCCATTTTCAATAAACTTTGCATAAAATAGTTAATTTGCATTTAATTTTAATGGTTCAAAGAATGTCAGGCAAAATGGTTGGCCCTCGCACATGTTCACTTCATCAAATCTGGCACTCTTCGAAAAAAGTTTGGAAACCCCAGGTCTAAGGCAAAGGAAAGGTTTTTTTACAGTTAGGACAATAAGGATGTGGAATTCTTTGCCTGCAGAGGTAGTTTTATCAGAGTCTGTACAGACATTTAAACAACAATTGGATAAATACTTGCAAAACATAATATTCAGGGATATAATGTTTAAATTATGGGGAAACAGCTCCTTGATCCAAGGAGAAATCTGATTGCCATTCTGGGGTCAAGAAGGATTTTTTTCCCCTAGTTTGTGCAAAATTGGAAACAGCCACAACTGGGGGTTTTTTTTGCCTTTGTTTGGATGTAAACAGATATGGGAAAGGCTGAACTTGATGGAGGCATGTCTTTTTTTCAGCCTAACTATATAACTATGTAATAATAAGTTTCTTCATTGGACACTGTGATGGAACCCTTCATCACTGGGGCCACTGGAAAGGCCTGACAGCCAGCCTCCTCTCTATTGACTATGAGCTCCGGCTTTGTAAAGACCCCCAGCAGTATATTATCTCATCATTTGCTGAGGGAATTATCTCTGGCCGAAAGTCAGGATCTGCCACCAGGGAGCGACGCCATTGTTTTAGTTTAATGTCAGACCCTGCCCCCACCCCCACCCCATGGTGCACTACTATGTTGTACAAGTCAGTCCCCGCCCCTATGGCATACTATATGTTGTATAAGTTAGTCCCCCCCAGTTCCTCCACTACAGACATTTACCCTGGCCAAACGTTGGAAATGATTTTGGACAGTAATAGATAGTGGAAGTTGGGACCCTATTGTATTGTTAATCCCTTTACTGCCCCTGTTGTCTCTGGGAAGCAGATTAAGGGGCGGTTTGTATCCCAATATCTTGATTTATGTTAATGTGTGATTTGCTGGCTATATCCAGCCATGTGTGTGAAAAATAAAGCAGTCTTCATTTTGGTTATACCCTACACTGAGTCTCGGCTAGTGACTGGGAAACCGGGGAAAGAGTGTGTTGTTCCAGGCTAAGGGAGCACAAGTCAGTGGATGTAGTCGCTCGGACTATCCAGCTCCGTGACAGAGACTACAATACATTCTCTTACTCTGGTATCCATCAGCTCCTGCACAATCTGGGTTCGGGCAGGTTTCTCTGGCTGACGTGGTGAAGCTTCCATTGAAGATTTGACAGCATCGTCCACCTTGGTTCTTATGATGTCAGCAATATGAACCACTTCCATAGAGTTGGAAGCACCATCTTGTCCAATGGGTTGATGTTCCTGTAGGGAGATGGATGCCAGATCCAGTTTCAAGGACTGGACATAGTCTTTTAAGGTCAGCTCATCTTCCTCACTCAGCCAAGGAGCATAAGACCTGAAAATCAGTTATACAATGAGCATTTGTGCCTATGAACTGTAACATTATCTATTGTAGTTCAATGCTTCAAACTGGAGGTTTGACTACGCTTGAAGTTTTCTAAAGTTGTATTGGAATTAATTATTAAATAATAATTTAAAAAAATATGGGTTTTAATGTTATAACAAACTAGGTAGTGAAATAATAAAAGAAGAACAATGTTTTAGCATATATTGGTTTTGTACTGTAATGTGCAGTAGATTGCATTCAGAGTCATATGAACTGTAAATTTACCGCATTTTGGTACATTCTGCAATTCATACGAAGCCCCGAAAATGAGGCCAGACCCCCACACGGTTCAGAATTCATGGGTCTACATTCACTCACACTCTCATTCTCGTTCACTCTCTGCTTCTGCCGACCACCTCCGCTTCCTCAGACATAATCCGGTTGAAACTTCCTCCAAGATTGGGCGGTACGGTGACGCCCTCTCCCACTATTGGATGATCAAGGAGATGACGTCTCCAAAAGCGCCACCATATTGCCCTCAGTTCATGCAAGGCTAAAATGACAGTGATTGTGGTGATATCATCTCCCCCGATTAGAGGATCATGGAGATGATGTCACCGCAAGCACCTCCATACTGCCCTCAGTTCACCTGAAGACAACATAACACCACTTGACAAAGTAGATAGCAGATTAAGAATTGAAGGTAGACTAGAGAAGATAGAAGAGGAGGGAGAATATAGAAGATAAAAAGTATGCAGAGAAAGATGCAGAAGGGGAAGTTAGCAGAGAAGTTACGGAAACATTTAGGGAACGTGAGAAAGAGTGAATGAGAATGAGTGTGAGAGAGTGAATGTGGGCACCAAGCAACAAATTTTGTTGCCCAAAAACAAATTGGCCAAAAGACCTGAAACATGTCTGATGTGCAATACGGCTTTTTTTTCCCGCATTCTGCTATTCTCTCAAGAAAAATTTGAAAAGCGGATCCATTATGCAAGCAAGCAGAAACTTAGACAGCAACTACGTCTTATCTTGACTGATTAGTGTGTAACATTACAAATTACAAATACCTATTTATTAAATGCATTACAAATCTGTATCACAATCCATGCAAGCCAAAAAGTCACTAGTAACAAACAACCTGGACTGTTAGAGGTTGTAGAAAACCATCAGTGCATATCCCCAATTAGTTTACAGAATGGTTGAACAGACATAATGACATGAAATAATAATAATATCAAATTATGTATTACCCATACAAAAAATAAGTGTAAATGTAATAACGATAATGGATAATGATAAAGGGGGACATTGTTACATTTAAGTTTCTCTCCCTTGTGCATTACAGCCATGTTAGCTTCTGAGAAATGCCAATGTTTGCCATCTGGTTGTTCATACAATGAATCACTTTTATAGTCTAATATGTGTTTAGATGGACGCATGGTAACAGTCTCTCCTCAGGCACTATAAACAAAAGACTCTTTTAGATCCTCTGTTCAAACACAGACCTAGGATCTGTGTAGCTTCCACTCTTCTGGGAAGGCGTTCCACAAGATTTTGAAGCGTTTTTGTGGGAATTTTTCCCCATTCATCCAGTAGAGCATTTGTGTGGTCTGACATTGATGTGGAACGAGAAGGCCTGGCTCGAAATCTCTGTACCAGTACATTTTGGATCAATGCTATGCTTCCAGCTTTGTGTTTGAGGAAGGCCCTTTTCTATTCCAGCATGACTGTGCCGAAGTGCACAAAGTAAGATCCATAAAGATATGGCTGGATGAGTTTGGTGTTGAAGAACTTGACTGACCCGCACAGAGCCCTGACCTCAACCCCACTGGACACCTTTGGGATCAACTGGAACGGAAACGCACAAATACTCTACTGGATGAATGGGCAAAAATTCCAACAGAAACATTCCAAAATCTTGTGGAAAGCCTTCCCAGTGGAAGCTGATATAGCTGAGAGAACCGACTACATATTAATGTCTATGTACCGTATTTGCTCGATTATAAGACAAGGTTTTTTTTCAGAGCAAATGCTCTGAAAAATACCCCTCGTCTTATAATCGAGGTCGTCTTCTAATCAGACCTCAAAAGAAGATAGAAGAGTGTCACATAACTCTGCCTCCCCCATCCTTCCTCTGGGGGCGGGGCCAGAGAAGTTGCTCGCACAGCCGGGCCCCTGCAGAAGTCTTCGAATTAGAGATCTGCAGTTCAGGTAAGGGGGTGGGGGAGGGTTTTTGAGCAAGTATGTGTGATTAATGGAATGAATGAGTATTTAAATGTTTGTGAATGAGTGTGTGTTAGTATGGATGTGTAAGGGGGGTGGTGGTGGTAGCATGGCATAGGGAGGCTGTGCTCAGACTCCTATCATCCCCAGGTTCCAGCATGTACTGGCTGCCTTGGCTTGATAGGAGTGTGATTGCTGTTAGCAGTTATATATATATATATATACCTCCAGAAATGCCTTTTAACCCCCTATATGCCACTCTGCCCCATGATATGCCTTTTAACCCCCTATATGCCACTCTGGCATATAGGGGATTAAACGGCACATCATGGGGCAGAGTGGCAAATAGGGGGTATAAGGCATTTCTGGGGGCATTGTGGCAACCCTGGGGGCAGATGTGCATAACTGGGGGGGGCAGGTAGGCAAATAAAAGGAAATAAAAAAAATATATATTTTTCTCAATCATAGCTTTTATTAAATATGAAAATATTGTTTACATGAATTAATATTTACTAGTAAAACTTTTTTTCCTATAGGGTAGTGTTATATTCAGGCTTTTTGTTTTTTTCCTAAATTAATATTTCGATTTTGGGGGGTCGTCTTATAATCAGGGTCGTCTTATAATCGAGCAAATACGGTATTTAGAATGCAATAAATCATAAAAGCACATGTTGGTGTAATAGTCAGGTATCCCAATACTTTTGTGCATATAGTGTATGTATGGATATATAGAGAGAAAGAGACAGTGTTCATACATACACATGTTTAAATGCCTAGACCTTTCCAGGTTGAGATTTTAAACCAACAATGTCATAATGCGGAAAAGACTGTCTCTACCACTATAACACCTGCTCATTGTACACACGAACAAAGAGCCATTGCATAGGTCCTATTAATAACATTTTACTCTATAAGGACATTCTTGAATCAGGAAAATAGATGTAAAAAAAAAATCTATAACCTTGGAAAATGATCTCTTGAAACAGCAGGTTTACATTTATCTCTATAAACACAATGACCTTGAATACAGGGAAAGAATATTAGACTTGTGCTCCCAGTGGAAAAAATAATGGCTGCCAATCTCTGTTATTTGCAAATGCAGCGGCTTGGAACACGGTTTGCTTGAGTCATGTCACCTTTGTTTACAATAAAAATAACTCATTGGTGGTCATGAAAATCCACCATTTATCTGCAAAAAATTATTTCCAGCTAATATTCTACAGCTTAAGTGCTTACTACTGTGTGTGTTATTTGACATACATACACAGGCTATAGAGCTTACCCCATTGATTTCTCAATATACTAAATTTGAAGCCATTTTTGCTATTTATTTTGCTATTTATTTCCACTTTTTAACAAGACCACAGTATCAGCCTATTCTTTGAAGCCCTGCAAGGTAAACCTACATTCCAGGATCTACTAGGTAAAACATATTGGGCTCCCACTGTCCCTACAAGTTGGGACATAGGTTGGAAATTATGAAAATAAGCATTAAACTTGTGCATTTGTTTTAGTTGTACTTTATTTTAAAAGAAAATTGCCTGCTTCATGGGTTCATATGAATCAATAATAAAGAAGGGCAACCTCCAAGGAACTGACAGAAACTAGCTGCAAAAGTTTGTCATGATTTGTGAATTGTCGCCACACGTAGCCGCCATTACCATCTGCTTTGGTGCCATTACAAGCCGTTTTGGCTCCATTACAAGCCATTTTACCGTTGATGAGGTAAAGTGAGAGGGACTGTGTGCAGTAGCATACCTATCAGGAGCACTGGGTCCACAGCTTACCACTGAGGAGCTTGCATAATCTGTGAGGAAACTCTTTTGCGGGCCTGCGTTAGGTGGTCGTGTGGCCGCATAGACCTCAGCACAGACCCAGTGCTGCTCGGCCGGCCCTCAGACCAGTAAAATCTGTGAGGGAGGTTGAATGAATGAGTGAATGAATGCTATAAGTGTTTTGGGGCAGAGATAGCACAGGCAGTCTACTTAAGGGGAAGAGGTGGCACAGGCAGGTATGGGAGGGTGAATGAATGAGGGAACGAGTGAGTAAATGTTATAAGTGTTTAGGGGCAGAGGTGGCATAGGCAGACTACTTTAGGGGCAGAGGTAGCACAGGTAGGCTGCTTAAGGGGCAGATGTGGCACAGTCTGCTTAAGGGGCAAAGGTGGCACAGGCAGGCTGTTTTAGGGGCAGAGGCCTACCACGTTGATGTCTGGCTTAGTATATAGTGATTAGGGTTATGCTACGCTACCGTCAATGCCTGGTTCAGTGTATAGTGATGGGGGTTAAGCTGTACCACTATCAATGTCTGACTCAGTATATAGTGATAGGAGCAATGCTGTACTATATGGGCCCAACAACCTGTGGGCGTCTCATTTTTTTCACTCTCGCCAATCAGCATTTTCAAGGAGAAGGGGCAAGTGTTAGATATATAAGTTTGCTAACACCATTTTAACCCCAAGGCTGTTTTAACACTTTTGCGGTGCTCATGTTTAGCTGTAATTTTCTTCTCACTCATTTAGTGTACCCACACAAGTTATATTTTTTTTTTTTCAGGACCATATGATCTAATTTCCTATAAAAAAAAATATGATAAGAAATTGGAAAAAAAAAAACACTTTTTCTCATTTTTATTTGAAAAAAATTTTCTCATCCAAAAAAGCTAATGAAAAAACTTGCTAAATAGATTCTAATATTTGTCCTGAATTTAGAAATACCCAATGTTTTTATGGGGTTTTTTTTTTGCTTTTTTCTGCAAGTTATAGGGCAATAAGTACAAGTAGCATTTTTTTTCCAAATCTGGTCATTCTGCCCCATGTGCTATTCCGGGTATCTTTAAAGCTGGTCAATGCAATTTACCACATACCATATATTTTTGAAAACTAGACACCTTAAGGTATTTCAAATGTTGGTGTTTTAACTCTTTCCATGTAACAGCCGTTACAGACTGACGAGAGTTGGAGTGTGATACAGTGACAGTGAGTGTTAGCTTAGCAGAGGCTGTAATTAATGTTCATTGCTCACCTACCATACTGCAAGTTAATTAGTAGTGCAGAAAATGTACTGTTGCAGTGTGGATTGGAGAAGCTGTAGTGACTACTGTAGTGTATTACAGGGATGACAGCCCCCCTGTACATGAGTAGAGTTTAGTTGATTAAGACCATTTATCCTACTTGACAAACAAGTAATTTGTGGACAAGTTAATATTATGTTTATTATCTCTCTACCATATCATCTAATATTTTTCATTGATAAATAAAAAGGTGACAACCAGTCTTTAAGTTGTTTACAATGTAAAACATCTAATTTGTGGACAAGTTAATTTTTTAAATTACGATTTTATCATATCATCTATGTCACGCACAGCGTACAATAGAACCTGTAGTCAGGTAGAACAGCACGGGCAAAGTCCAATAAACAGATATCAAAGGTAACCAGTGCAGAATAGTCGAATAACAAGCCAAGGTCGGGAAGCCGGAAGTCAGGATCGTAGTGGAATAAGCCGAGGTCAGGAAGCCAGAAGTCAGGATCGTCGTGAAGTAAGCCAGAGTCAAACGCCAGGGAAACAGGAACAGGAACAAGCCGAGTCGGTAACAGGAATCTGGAAACGCTTACTGAGGAATAGACACTATAGAGAGATAGGTACGACCATCAGAAGGCAAAGCTGGAAGGTTTCTGAGTCCCTTAAATAGGCAGAGGAAGTTAGGCACCAATTAGCGTTTTCCTGCCAAATATTCAAAGTGCCGTTATGTCACTTCCGGTCCGCGGGCATCTTGTGATTGGCGAGATCGCAAATTCCTAAAAGGAGTGGTAGTACCGGCTGGTGCCACTAGGTGGCGTGCAGAGGATCGCGTGGATGCGGCAGGACCGGACCTGATTCCCGTAGGTGGCGGCTGCCGCGTAGAGGTGCGGGGTCTTCCTCGTCCTCGGGGCGGAAGCTGTCTCGCGGAGACAGGAGGTCTCCCTCTTCTCCGCGGTGGCTGAGGCTGCTGTACCGAGGCGGGAGGTCTCCCCCTTCTCCGCGGCGACTGAGGCTTCTGTACCGAGGCGGGGGGTCTCCCCCTTCTGCGGCTGCAGTTCCGAGGACCCGGAGGAACCAGCAGCCAGGTACGTAACAGTACCCCCCCTTGAAGGGGCGACCACCGGGCGACCCCTGGAAAGACCAACACGTCTCCTGGCGAGGAAGGCACGTACCAGACGAGGAGCGTTGAGACGAACAGCGGGAACCCAGGAACGATTCTCCGGCCCAAGTCCCCTCCAGTGGATCAGATACTGCAAACTCCCTTGTTGTCTGCAAGTAGCCAGGATCGTTTGAGGACATCGCCGGAGGGACTGCGCGACAGAAACTCCCGCAGCAGGAGGTCTCCCCGTAGTAAAGCGGTTGCAAACCAGTGGTTTCAGAAGAGAGACGTGGAACACTCGAGGAATCCGGAGGGCTCAGGGTAACGAGCTCGTAGGCTACTGGATTCACCCGGCGAACGATAGGAAAAGGTCTAATAAAACGTTGAGCCAATTTCATGGAAGGAACCCTGAGCTTGAGATACAGGGTGGACAACCAAACCCTCTCTCCCGGCAAATACGCAGGGGCACAGGAGCGTCTCTTGTTTGCATGATGCTCCTGACGCCTGGCCGTCTGTTGCAATGCCTCCAGCACTGACGACCACGTGGACCGTATGGTGACCAATCTCTCCTGTAATTCTGGAACCGCAGAGACAGGAAACGTTCCAGGAAACGACTGAGGATGCAGACCATATAAGCAAAAGAACGAAGATACTCCTGTGGACTCCTGTACAGAGTTGTTACGGGCAAATTCAGCGAAGGGTAGCAGATCAACCCAGTTATCCTGGTGGTTGTTGACAACAAGGCATAAATACCGTTCCAGATGTTGATTGGCCCTTTCAGCTGCCCCGTTAGATTGGGGATGATACGCGGACGAGAAGGCCAGAGTAATACCCAAGGCTTTAGTAAATTCACGCCAGAAGCGTGCAATGAACTGTGAACCTCGGTCTTAAACAATCTCGGTCGGTAATCCGTGGAGACGGACGATGTCGCGTATAAAGACTTCAGCCAACATGGCAGCAGAGGGCAACTTTTTCAATGGAATCATATGAGCCATCTTCGAAAAGCGATCAACGACCATGAGTATAACAGTATGGCTTCTGGAGTTAGGTAAGTCCACAATAAAGTCCATAGCTATGTGCGTCCATGGCGTCGAGGGAAGAGGCAGAGGATGCAGCAGACCAGCAGGCAGCCTCCTGGAAGACATGTTAGCCGCACACTTAGTACAGGACTGGACGAATAAGACAACGTCCTTGGCCCAATTTGGCCACCAAAAAGTTCTGGAGACGAGATCCTTCGTGCGTGTAATCCCCGGGTGTCCCGCCGTCCTGGAACCATGAGAAATGCGGAGGACTCGAGACCAGAAAAGAACTGGAACAAACAACTTGCCAGCAGGTAGAGACGCCGGAGCTTGGGATTGCATACTGATGATACGATCCAGAAGGGGAGTACGACAGGTAAGTTGGATAGCAGCCATGACCTTGGTGACCGGAACGATCGCCTCGGGTTCGTGACACTCCTCATCTGGAAACGTGTGCATACGTGAGAGAGCGTCAGCCTTGATGCTCTTGGACCCCGGACGGTAGGTTAAAACAAAGGGAAATCGAGACAGAAACAAGGACCACCTCGCTTGACGAGGATTGAGACATTTTGTGGTCTCAATGTACTGTAAGTTTTTATGATCCGTCAGGATCAAGGTTGGAACCTGTACGCCCTCCAGCAGATGTCGCCATTCCTCCAGGGCAAGTTTAACAGCCAAAAGTTCCTTGTTGCCGATATCGTAATTCCTCTCCGCAGGCGAGAATCACCTGGAGAAATAACCGCACGGGTGTAGTGGCCCACTGTAAGAGGCCCTCTGGGAGAGAACAGCCCCCACCCCGGTCTCTGATGCGTCCACCTCCAGGACAAAGGGTAGTAAGGGATCCGGATGTCGCAGTACAGGAGCTGTAATAAACCTCTCCCTCAACCGGTCGAAAGCGGAGACGGCCGCAGGTGGCCATTCGATAGTGTTCGCCCCCTTCTTGGTAAGAGCCGTCAAAGGAGCAGCAATCTTAGAGTAGTCCCTGATAAAACGTCTGTAGTAGTTGGCAAACCCCAAAAAGCGCTGTAAAGGTTTCAGGCCCACGGGCTGTGGCCAGTCCCTGATAGCCCGTACTTTGGAAGGGTCCATCTCAAACCTCTCCGGAGAAATTACATAACCCAAAAACGTGACCTTGCGGACCTCGAAAGCACATTTCTCCAGCTTGGCGTAAAGCCCATGTTGCCGTAATCGGTGTAGCACTTGAGCTACTTGTGTGCGATGGGTTGAAAGGTCCAAGGAATAAATCAAGATGTCATCTAGATACACCACGACAAACTGTTGAAGAAAGTCTGAGGAAATCATTGATGAATTCCTGGAAGACAGCTGGTGCATTGCATAACCCGAACGGCATAACTGTATACTCGTAATGTCCCGATCGTGTATTAAAAGCAGTCTTCCATTCATCGTCGGCGTGAATTCTAACAAGGTTGTAAGCCCCACGAAGGTCCAGCTTAGTATAAATCGTAGCTCCGCGCAATCGGTCGAAAAGTTCGGATATCAACGGAATGGGGTAGGTGTTGCGTCTGGTGATCCTGTTTAGGCCCCTGTAATCGATGCACGGGCGAAGCTCTCCATCCTTCTTCTTCTTCACAAAAAAAAATCCTGCTCTGGCGGGTGATGTAGATCGGCGAATAAATCCCCGACGAAGATTCTATATATATATATATATATATAGATATAAGGCCCTCCATAACAATGCTCCTCCATACATTTCTGCCCTCATTAGAAAATACTCGATCCTTACGTTTTTCCCATGGGCTAAGGCTCTCCTCCTCACATTCCAGAGATATGGGGCAGATTTCACTTGGGCTGCCCCATATCTCTGGAATCTACAGCCACCGAACCTTCAGCATTCACCCTCCCGCCCAATATTCAAGAAATATCTCAAAACTCACTTCTTCAGAGAAACATACCATCTTAGCTGCTAGAACTTCCCTGTCACTGATACAACCCCACACTACCTCTCACCCTTTCTCTGTGCCTTATGTTTGTCCTCACTGCATTCCCTCAAGATTGTAAGCTTGCCAGCAGGGCCCTCTCCACTTAATGTATTGGTTTGTCTTAGTCGATCAACTATTTTCCGCGCTATATAAATAAAAGATGATAGTAATAATAATAATAATAATAATAAAGGTCTCATGCAAGCCATCAGGGACACCCCTGAGTACATACATTACTCTGGGGAAACCGTTTTAAAATTTCTATAATGAAAAGCGAGTCTAAAAGGTGTCAGGGACCTCACAGTTTGGGGACGCCTCCCCCGACTCTCTTTCTGAATGGAAAAAGGCCCCCAAATTTCATCTGATCCGAATGGCTGGGAAACGAACGTGCCAAAAACTATGCAAAAACTTTGTCTGAAGAGATTTAATCTAATAAGCATTAGGAGACAAATTATTCAAAGGATTGTGAAAATAGAGCAAATGAGGAGATTATAGGGGAATTGTGGGGCCAACAGTAAACCCCTTCACTTATGTCTCAAGTGGCACACCTTTAATACTGTTGCTCTAACTAACAACTTAATTGTCCAAACAGATGGTTGAAGTATTTGAACAATAAGAGTTTCTGCCAATATCATAAACACTTCCACAAATTAACTAAAATTAAATGAATCTATATTAATAGCCTAGCTGTAGAGATTTACTATGTCATTACTAATTTGTGGAATATTTACACAGTAAGCTTTGCATTATTTGGGGACAGTTTAGGTTGTTTCAAGAGACTTGTTGCATTCTCATTTTTTAACTCTATGTAATAGTATAGCTAGAGTGTAGAGGTATATTTCAGGAATATATTGGAGTCCATGCAAAAAAGGACTGCAATATGCACTAGGAGTCCAGGCAAAAATGGGCTCCAATATGCACTAAAAGTTAAAATACAATTTTGGGGACTTGAATAAACACACAAGATGAAACTGGTCTGTGGTCTTATTTTTCTGTATAAATTGTTTTATGAATGCAGGTTCTTGCAAAACCAATGATCCACAATGAGTTGCAATTGAGGATACAGTGTACCCTGAGGATGATATGGATTAATTATGGATTAATGATATAAATGATTTGTATAATCACCAAACATGGATCAGTGTTTTTCTATGCCATCAGCACACTAGCCTGTTGAACATGGAAAGGGCTTTTACATAGGAACGCTACTTTTTGATATTATTAACTTTTATTAACTTTTAATTATACAGCGCCAACAATGTATGCAGCGCTTCTTACAATACAAATATTCAAGGGGTATAACAAGACTAATATTGGGTGGAGATGGCCCTGCTCACAAGCTTACAATCTATATAAAGAAAGGGTTTAGGTGTATGGAAGGTAGGTGAGTTTCAGTATTACATGAGGCATGAGTTTCCATTCTTCCAATCTCTGTCTTTAATTTTGTTCTCCTTACTTCTGTTGCTTCCTCTGTTTCTGGTAACGTATTTGACACTATGTGAATTCTACACCTGATCCCTAAATCCAGTGAGTATGATTGTCGGAACATAAACTGGGAACAATGCCAACATATCTACATAAAAACAATGTTGTCACACAGTTTGAAGGCATTAGCTGTTACCTGTGTATAGTAGGGTTTCCTGTATCTGCTTTCTTATCAGAACTCATTCCCTCTCTGCGAAATGTCTTCTTCACCTCCATCATGAAGAGCTTGGTTTTAATCTCTAAATCTTTGGGTAGAAGGCTCCATCCTAAATATGGGCGTAAAAGAATGTCTGTATGTGAAAAAACATGATGAAACAAAAAAAGCAGACACTTCATGACTTCTTGATAAAGCTTTGTGTCTTGTGTAATGTTTGCCCCAATGAAGCACAGCACCAAACGCACACAAGTAGATGAATTGTTTTCTCTTTCTTGCTTCAACTGAAGAGCTGTCAGACCTGAGACACAGTAACAGCTTTCATCTCATTCAACATTCATATTTGAGCCAAATTTGAGTGTACACTACTTTATCCTACCAACAATATGAAAGATTAGGGAGATTAATAGTCTTCTAATATAATAAAGTCGGGGCACTGTATCTCACCTGCAATGCTTTTGGTCCACTAACTGTTATAAAATCCTAAGAAAACATGGAAGACTCTCGCTCCAAGCTAAATATTAACAGGTGCACTTGTGTGAACAACCTATATTCATATATATACACAGATGTGCATGTGAATATTTACTTTTTTTTCTTTGGATTATTCTGCCAACATACAGAAATAGTCACCACAGTTAGAATCACTGTAACAAACTACAAAAGGATACAGTTAGAAATTAAATGTCACTAAAAGTGTTGGACTGCCTCTTTTTCTAAATCAGGGGTGTCCAACTTTGAAGTTAGCAGAGACGTACTGGCCCCCGGGACATTTCCCGGAGGGCCGGCCGCTCCGTGGGCCAGCTTTCAAAGCAGCCGTCGTGTAGCTCCGCCGGCCACCTAACAAAGTTAAAGCAGCCGGCGTGCACACACCGTGCCGCCCAGTGGCAGCAGTGCCTCAGGTCTTTATCCCGCCACTCTTAAAATGTGACGTTCAAGGGGGAAGGCTCACAGAAGAGTTCCTCCTGACAGGGAGAGGATTGTCACGTCGGAAAGGCGGGCAATACACAAGGTTGGGGGGGGACATTAATCAATACTAAAGGGGGCCGGGTTGGGGCATCAATACACAAGGGGCAAAAATACAATAGAAAATACATGTTTTTATGCTTCAGTGCGGCAGAGCCTGTCCTGGTGTGTGTGTGTGTGTGTGTGTGTCTGGGTGTCGGTGTGTCAGAGCCTGTCCTGGTGTGTGTGTTTGGTTATCTGTTTCCTGGCACTTTACTTACTGCAGGAATAAATAGAACTATTTAATTTTTTCTTATCCGTAGATAAAATGCCCTCCTGAATTTATAGTCAGAGGACAAAACTTTCTTGGAAAAGTAAAGGTTTTGTGTCATTTACTCTGTTTCGATCTGCATATTTTATAAAAAATTATTAGTGGGACTAAATTGTGGCTTCTGGCGTCCCGTGTATGATGTACTGATTACTCCCAATCCCATAAGATTCTATACTATATTATCTGCCGAGCACTGATGTCATCTTTATCCAGTACACATCGATTCCGAGGAGTTAAGATTCTGTCTATTTTATTTTTTTCCATAAAATGGCCACCAAAATCCTCAGCACCAGGCCCGTGATGCTCTTAATCCGGCCCTGATCAACTCAGTGTGCGTCAGTTTAAATCTAGCTTGTACCCACAGTGTGCTCCAGCCTTGTGCAGTTTATTTATTTATTTGCCTAAACTTGTTTTAAATGGTTTGTGGACGGACTTTGTTTTACTGTTTAAGTAATTTAATTGATAGACTTTTCCACTGCTTTTTTCATTACCCCCAAATAAATCCTGGATTAATATGCATTATAAAGCTAAAAGGCCATATTTTCTCTCAGTGAAAAATGACTTGGACACCCCTGATCTATGAGTATGTATAAATAAGCACCAATAATGGCCATACCTGGGAACTTCTTGGCTCTGGCTACCCGGAGCCTTCCCTTGCACGTTGCAGCCAGGACTGCACACTGACGTCGAGGGAGTTCCCGCTGACGTCGGGAAACAGCCCCATTTAAAGACCCTGTGACCCGGAGGATTTGGGTCTTGACCCGGAGAACCGGAGGAGCAGCGCTCACCCGGCAATCTCCGGGACAAACCCGGAGAGTTCCCAGGTATGATAATGGCTTGGCTGGCAATTAGTGGTACAGTGTTTTTACACAGCTAGAATGTAATCTACTTACCTGCATTTATATTAAAGTGATAATATGAATGTCATCCCACATATAAATATATATTTTATTAATATATATTCCTTTGGGGATTTAATTCATATGGATCTTTATATATTTCTTTATATTTGTTACTGGTTTCTTTTAACATCTGTAAGTATCTCCTTTATTTATTATGGGATGTACACTTTTGAATATTTGTTTATGTTAATTATGATCATTAATTAAGCTACATGCGTTACTATTTTGGATTGGTCTTTTGATATGTGCTACTTAAGCTCTCACTTTTGAATATGTGGTTAACTTGAAAAAGACCTCATTGTGAGGTCGAAACGTTGTTCTTTTGTCAAGCTCAGCGTATAGGTAGACACCGTTGTCAGGTAGAACAACAAGAGCATAGTCCAACAGACAGAGATCAGAGAGTCCGAGTACAGGATAGTCATAAAACAAGCCGAGATCAGGATACCAAGAATCAGGAACATCGTAGAGCAAGCCGAAATCAAGGAAACCAGAAATCAGGAACATCGTGGAGCAAGCCGGAATCAGGAACGAGAACAAGCCGGGCCGGTAACAGAAGTCAAACAGGAAAGCTTTACTGAGGAGTGGGCACTATCAGGATAGGCACGACCATCAGAAGGCAATGATAGGAGGATTCTGATGCCTTTAAACAGGAAATGAGATTTGGCGCCACAATAGAGTTTCCCGCCAATTTTCTAAAGTCTGTTACGTCACTCCCGGTCCGCAGCCATCTTGTGATTGGCATGATCGGAACCTCCCTGTAAAAGGAGAGGTAGTTTCGGCTGGCGCCACTAGGTGGCGTGAAGAGGATCGAGTACAGATGGAGGAACTGGGCCTGTCTTCAGTCTGCAGCCGTTGAGGCTGCTGCGTAGAGATGCGGGGTCTTCCTCGTCCTCGCAGCGGCGGAGGCTGCTTTGCGGAGGGTCTCCTTCACAGCGGCTGAGGCTGCTGTGCCGAGGCAGGGGATCTCCCCCTTCTCTGCAGCGGCTGAGGCTGCCTGTGGAAGCAGGAGATCTCCCTCTTCTTCGCGGCGGCTGAGGGTGCTGTGTGGAAGCAGGGGGTCTCCCTCTTCTTCGCAGCGGCTGAGGCTGCTGTGTGGAGGCAGGAGGTCTTCCCCTTCCTCGCAGCGGCTGATGCTCTCAGTCAGGTACGTAACATCTTTGTCTCAATAAATCTGCCTGACATTGCAACTCTTGAGTGCCTGGAGCCTTTATTTATCTATTGGATTTACCGGGGAACTGGACCTTCCTGGCACAGTTAAGCACCTGGGTTCTCTTCGAGTGTGCAGATTCCTCATTCTGACTATTCATCCCACATATAAAGGTAATATATGGAGCTGCCTTGGCACTTATATGGAAGGGGTATGGCTCCTAGGTTATCTTCTATATTATAAAGCTGGAGGACTGTGACAAAAGCAAAGTTTGTCTAGGGTACTAGATATCCTATGGATTTACCTTAATCTAGCTGCATGTGTTATATCCCTGAGGTCCAATTCTGATGGCAAGGAATGTTATATCATAATTGACTTGTTTAACCATTAAATTCAATTAATTATGACTCCAACTAAACAAACATCAGTTAAATAGTACTATCTGTTACACAGGATGCAGGGGGAAAACACATATTAAAACTCACATTACCTCTCATTTTACCTACTGTAATCTACATCTGATAGGTATCACTTTTACCCAATAGTGCCCACTTCATTAAGTTACCAGAACCTCTGCCTCGGGCCCCCCCAACTTACCAGCTAGTCTGTGCCATTATTGCCCCCACACAACTGGTCTGTGCCTTCTTTGACCCCCTTCCAACATACAACATATTAAAACACAGTTACATTAATTTACACACACTTACTTATATTTACTAACACACACTCCATCTCACCCCACTTACACAAGTATACATGCATGCTCACACACACACACACACAAGCATACCTCCCAACATTTCAAAATGTGAAAGAGGGACACTTTTGGTTTTTTTTAATCGCTCTCACCAATACAAGCAATTGCACTTCACAATGTCACTCTAGCATGACCACTTAAAACACGCTTCATTTTTGTCAGCACAGTCATGCATATTAAAAATAACCAACACATTGAATTAAATTTCCATGAGGCTCAGCCTGACATACTACTTCCATGATGCTGGCTGAGCATCATGGGAAGTGCAGTTAACAGTAGATAAAGCTGCAGATGTTAGCTGTGAACTACAATTTCCTTGATGCTGAGCCAGCCAGGTGTCCTCCATGACTAGGCATCATGGGAGTTATAATTCACAACTACTACAACTACTCCTCTGGCACCCCCTTCTCACTACCTCCCCCCCTCTGCCCCTTCTCACTACCTCCCCCCTCTGCCGCTTCTCACTACCTCTCCCCCTCTGCTCCTTCTCACTACCTCCCCCCCTCTGCCCCCTCTCACTACCTCCCCCCTCTGCCCCTTCTCACTACCTCCCCCCTCTGTCCCTTATCACTACCCCCCCCCGCCCCTTCTCACTTCCCCCCCTGCCCCTTCTCACTATCTACTCACTCTCCCTACTTCTCATTATCCTCACTTACCCCCTATATGCCACTCTGCCTCTATAAATGCCTTTTAACCCCTATATACCACTCTGTCTCTATAAATGCCTTTTAACCCCTATATACCACTCTGTCTCTATAAATGCCTTTTAACCCCCTATATGCCACTCTGCCTCCAGAAATGCCTTATACCTCCTTATATGCCACTGTGACCCATGATATGCCTTTTAAACCCCTATATGCCAGAGTGGCGTATAGGGGTATAAGGCATTTTTGGAGGAAGAGGGGCATATAGGGGGTTAAAAGGCATATCAGGGGGCAGAGTGGCAAGCTTGGGGCAGATGTGCATAACGGGGGGGCAGGTTGGCAAATAAAAGGAAATAAAAACAAAAATGTAGATAGAAGGGGGGGAGGGAGAGGGGGGGAGGGGGTAGATGGTGTGAGAGGAGGGTAGATTGGGTTGGGGGGGCCCCTTAACAGATTCTCGCACCGGGGCCCTGAGGCTTCTAGTTACGCCCCTGCCCCTCTCCAAACATAGCGCTTATGGCTGTAAACCATTTTGGTCTCGTCACTACAAATTACAGCGTGCCAGAAGCTGTGAGGCGTGTCAAGGCATTGTAACCAGGCTTTTTGTGGCATTGACGCAGTAAAGTCTTGTTTCCGGCAACTTGACGATGCGTCTCATTTTTGTCATATTGTGCTCCTTTACCAGAGCAGCCTGTTTTTCTCCTAAGTTTACCTGTGGGTTTTTCTTGGTATCCCGAACAGTTCTAGGCAATTGTGGCTGAAATATTTCTTGGTCTACCTGATCTTGGCTTGGTATAAAAAGATCCCCAAATTTTCCACTTCCTAATAAGTGATTGAACAGTACTGACTGGCATTTTCAAGGCTTTGGATATATTTTTTATCTCCTTTTCCATCTTTATAAAGTTCCATTTCCTTGTTACACAGGTCTTTTCTGCTCCCCATGGCTCAGTATCTAGCCTGCACAGTGCATCCATGCGAAAACCAACAAACTCATTGACTATTTATACACAGACGCTAATTGCAATTTAAAATGCCACTAGTGTTGGAAATTAACCTTTAGTTGTCATTTTAACCTGTCTGTGTCACCTTGTGTGTCTGTAACAAGGCCAAACATTCAAGGGTATATAATCTTTTGATCAGGGCCATTTGGGTGATATCTGTTATCATTATGATTTTAAAAGGAGCCTGTGATGGAGACCCATACTCAAACTGAGTAGCTCCACCATAGAGATCTTCCTTACCGTGAGTGCTCAAGGGTTAATCTCTGTAATCCTCCCCCCAAGCAGTTGTCGAGACTTAGTTTGGGGTAAAACAGAACTCAATTTATTGAAGACAGCACAGATATTTATACACAAGACATGGTAGGATTAGGGGTATAATCTCATCAACCACCAGACAGCCCGGCGCTGCCATACAGTTCTATGGCCAGCAATGCCCACCCCACAAAGAGTCACTATTTCGGGGTGATCCCGAGGGAACGGCATCAATGCCGGGGTACCAATGGAGAGCTCAGCACGGTAGCTAGGCCACAGCCGTGGCTGGGAAAACCCCAGTCCTAAAGATTGGTAAAAAAACAGGGTTCCCAAACGAGCTCCCTCTCTGTAACCAGCACCAAGTGTTGCCCACCACATGCTTAATGTAACCTCAAAAGAGAGACGTGGTGGGACAAAAGGTGTCTGTAGCAAAGCAGTTCCAATTGTCTGCGGACATCGCCACGGTTCCTAGAATTTGCGGCTAGGTCCTGGTCAGGCGCATCGAGCATTTCCTGGCTTGTAGAGCACCCATAGCTGGCTAGTTCATGGGAGTCTGGTTAGGTCAGACCACATGGGGTTTTCCATTCACCCTGTGCCCCCCCAATGATCACAGTTTTACTTAGACAAAAGAGGAGACTGGGCAGACAAGTAAGGAGTCTCCTCAGGAATCCACCAGTGCCCCCTTCCCAAACTCAAACCTACCCCCATGTGTCCTCAGCCTCAGGGGGTTACCGTGACAGAACCAAACAACTATGTCATAATAAATGGCTTCATATGATCACTATATGAGCCTTAAACAAAAGACAGTTTTTCCAAAAATCAATGACAACATTTCACAATTTCTGCCAGGGTATGCAAACTTTTAAGCACAACTTTGTGTTTTTATAACCTTCTATAAATCTTTAACCTAAGACTAAACCAGACCATGGTAGACATTGATTTTATGATCATGAAAATATATGTTCCCTTCTCTTAATTTTGTTTTTTAATGTTGTACCTGAATTTAGTAACTCTCCAGTAGCCAGTTGTCCAAGCAGGATCTCCTCCTTTGCCTCTGCAAGAGCTAGCAGCACACTGTAGGTCTTCAGACATCGTTCACTGCCAAGCAATTGTAAAGACTTGTTTCTGATAGCTATACGGTGTAAGTCGTATTAAGTCGTGTTAAGTATGAACATACAAATGCCTTCTCAATAGCTTTTCAATGACTGAATTATCCCTTCATAGTGCCACACTCTTTAGAATGCCTAGGGCCTAGAGCACATACAAATATATCACTTCCATCTGTTGTATGTGTTATCAGACACATGGTTTGGTAAAAGGACAAAATAAAAGAGCATGGATTTTTTGACATCAAATGACCGTCATTAGGCAGGGTAATTCAGACTAACCTGGATGTTTCTTCTTTGCAGGAGGATTTAGACAGAGTTGGGGACTGGGCGTACAAGTGGCAGATGAGGTTTAACATAGATAAATGTAGATAAATGCAAAGTTATGCATTAAGGTAAAAATAATAAAAATGCAAACTATACTATAAATGGAATATCCTTGGGGAAACTACCATTGAGAAGGATTTAGGAATAATGGTAGACAATAGACTTGACAACAGTGTGCAATGCCAGGAAGTAGCTGCAAGGGCCGATAAGGTTTTGGCATGCATAAAAAGAGGTATTGATTCACCGGAGGAGGATCTCATCTTGCCTCTTTACAGGTCAATGGTAAGACCTCACCTTGAGTATGCGGTACAATTCTGGGCACCGGTCCTTAAAAAGGACATTATGGAACTAGAAAAAGTGCAAAGGAGGGCTACAAAATTAATAAGGGGATTGGGAGATACTAGTTATGACAGACTATTTTAATTATATACACTGGAAAAACATTGTCAGGATATGATAACATTATATAAATATATGCAGGGCCAATATAAAGAGCTCTTCAGTGACCTGTTCATTAAATGTACAAAGAACAAGAGGTCACCCTCTGAGACTGGAAGAGTGGAGATTTCATAGACGACAAAGGAAGGGATTCTTTACAGTAAGGACAATAAAGGTATGAAATTCACCTAGGGAGGTGGTGTTATCCAATACATTAGATGCCTTCAATATGGGTTTCGATATTTTCTTAGAAAGGCATGACATACAGGGATATAAATAGAATTAATATTTTAGAGCGTCTTGATCCAAGGAGAAATCTGATTGCCTTTTGGAGTCAAGAAGTAATTTATCCCCTGATGGCAGAATTCGAAGTAGCTTAATTAGGGTTTTTTTTTGCCTTCTTTTGGATCAAGAGTAGGAAGGTTAGGTAGAAGGGTTGAACTTGATGGATTTAGGTTTTTTTTTCAACCTTATGTACTATGTAACTATCATAAACCAACATCACAATAAGGAACAACTGTTAGAGAAGATTATTGTTTCTGTTCCTTTTTTGTTTTGTTCTTCAGCTTATGTGGAATTTTTAGGGTTTTGAGCTTTTGTAATTGTTATAGAAAATGGCATGAAAACTAATAGAATTTTCTTACTTTGAGTCTGAAGAATTAACAGTCCCTTTTAAATGTTACCTACCCCCTGATGGAGAACTAATTAAAAAACATTCTGTCTTTGGAGTGTTTGTTGTGAAAACCTGTCAAGATTTGCTGGGACAGATTCATTGTCACCTGGATTGTAGGGCCAGGCGCAGTGCAGTACATGTGGACTCCAGTTTTCCAAGATGCATGCTGATTTTTTCTGAGTCTGTCTTGCACTCCTTAAGAGCGACGCAAAGCTGTTCATTCAGTTGCTTCATGAAGTCGTGGTGTCTGAAAATACAGCAACATTTCAGCCTAAGCATGAGCTGGGAAAGTGATAGTAATACCAAGTGAAAACTATTTTACACCCACTTCAGCTATATATTTTCTTCACCCCTCCACAGTTTAAGATTTTTATTAACTTCTCAGCCAAGCTTAGAGTTATTGGGTCAGATATGATGTCCATGCTCACCACCAGCTTATAGGTTAAATTATCTAGCTTAACAATAAGCTCTGCATAGTCAAACCAGACACTTGATTTGTCCAGGGCGAAATTTTTGGATCAATAGCAGGAAGGATGGGTAGAAGAGTTGAACTTGATGGGCTTAGATCTTTTTTTTTAACTTACATTATTATATGTATACTATATATACAGTATATGTGACAATAATTTTTATTATTATCATCATCATTATTATTTATTGATTTATATAGCACCATCATGGTCCACTGTGCTGTACAAAAAGGCATTAAGAAAATGTAAATCTACATAAAGTAAATTGATGCAATTCGGGCACATCATAATATATGATATGTTTAAAAGCTTTACACCTGCAACAAAGGTAGCAAATTACAGAGGGACCTCAGAAGGACTGAAAATCCAAGTGCACAGCCTGAGGAGGTACAATTCTGCTACGTCATAAAATACGGTATATGTAAAATGTTTTACACCTGTTCCAAAAGTTGCAATGTACAGCATAATATAATAATGCATTATAATAATGCATAATGCATAACATAATATGCATTATGTTATAAAAACATACTTCAGAGGCGGGAGTACAATAGTTTTATGTAATGTGATGTTGCTTGAACCATCTTTAGTATCATGGCTGCTTGCACAGGAAAAATGTGAATGTATATGTTTGTGTGTATATGTGTGTGCTAGTATGAGAGTGTATTAGTTAGTGTGTAAGTGTGCTACTGTATTTGCAGCATTACTGTGATTGTGTATGTGTAGCTATGAGATTGTGCTGGTGTGCATGTGTATCTGTGCTAGTATTCCTAGGTCTTCTCCCCAGCCTGATGATCTAACAAAATCCAGCCAAAGTTGGACAGAACCAATATACAGTACAAGCAAATGGGGAAAGTTGCGAAGCTTTCAAAACAAATGAGTAAAAACCAGACCTTTAATAATACATGTAAAAAGATGAAAAAATCTTAAATGGAACAGAGACAAATAATGATACCTTCAATGCTGGTATGTCACCTAACAGAGACAAATAATGATACCTTCAATGCTGGTATGTCACCTAACAGAGACAAATAATGATACCTTCAATGCTGGTATGTCACCTTAATCTGCAATAGCAAAGTTGGACAGCACCGATATAGTCTATGATCAAATAAAGTACACACGCACCCTTTCAGTCGTTCAATTTCAGCCTCTAAGCCTTTGGGTGGAATTTCAGGAGCACTAGGCTGTTTGAGTTGGATCCCAGGGATAGTCTGAAGATATTGTATAAGACTTTGAAGCATTGACAAGGGAGCCTAAGACAGAGAGAAATACATAACTTCAAGATTTGTACATAGGCTAAAAAAGACACAGTCCATCAAGTTCAACTAATCCCCTAATTACTCTGATCCAAATTAAGTAAAAAAATCCTTTTAAGCACATGACAATTTTCTCAAAAGGGTGTAGGGGGTTTTCTTTTATAGTTCTATGAATAATCCCTGGATAAAAATAATGATATAGGGACAATAGAGGTGTTGGAGTAATGTGTACTGATGTGCAGGGCACACTGGGGATAGATACACACCGCCACAAGCTATACACTTTAGCTGCAGCCAGAAACAAAGTATGTGGGACAGGCCATCAACCAGGATCCAACCTGAGCCCACTTGAGATGCATGTTACATGAGGTATGAGAATATGCATTAGCAACAAATATTTTCCATTCATATTCTCTGATGCCACCTTGTTGATAAAATTACCACCAAGGGACTATTATTATTAACAAAATAAAAGCAATCTATTTAATCTATGAAATAAATACATGTCTTTAATAAAACTCTAGGTAGATTTCTTACTTTAGATGTGTGAAGGCTTGTTGAAAAAGCAAGGTCAGAAATTGGAGCTTCGGCCTCAGGACTGTTTGGTATTGAATGGGGTTGAGGAGAATCGTCCCTATCTAGAAGTTCTTGCAGCATCTTTTCCTTTAGGTAAAAAAAGAAATCGCAGAAGTGAAAGAGTGGAAGAGGGCCAACTTTAGCAAAAACAAGAAGAAAATTAGAAGGTGTTATATGTGAAGAAAACAGAAATGGGAATGTGCAAAGGCAGATATATATAAAAAGGATCTCTGACTGCATTCTTAGAGCAAAAACAACTACTTTGAAGGACTGATACCCATTAAATTCATACTACTGTAATTCATCGACAAAAAGTGAGTAATAGGCTACCATGTTCTCTGGTACAGTATATTTTCTAGTATATTTTCTGAACATCTGCAAAGTGAGATCCCCAGTTTATTTTTAAGAAAATCTACAACTCATTTTGGAATGGCATTTGTACTAATATTCCACTAATGACCCCACTCAGCAACTTGTCTACCGTGGTTTCCATAATAAAAAAATAGAATAACTTGAATAGAACCAAAAACGGCAATTCAAATCTATGACCTGAGAATCATCAATCTTTAGACTATGTCAGTGTTGTTATGTGTAATATTTGAAACCATAGTTAGAGAAGATTGCCAAATATATCAATGCACAACACTACTTGACCAGATTTCATGTCTGATGCCGATCCCTCAAATAATGACTGTAAACCTCTAATGGCACAAACAATAAACCAAATAATACCTCGGCTTGTAGCTTTTCCTTCTCCTCTATGGTGTCTCCAAGTGTGACCTTTGACCTGTCCAGTTCAACATCCATGTACATCAATTTGAACCTCAGGGCTGCGTTCTGTTCCCGCAAATGAGAAATCTCAGACTGCAGGTAGTGCTGCTCCCCATCTGGTGATACAAGTGGAATCTGCTAAATAAAGACACCACCATGTTTGTATTTACATTATGAACTATTTACTAAAGGAGTAATGAAGCTCAATAGTAATAAACCTCAATGGTAACAAATGAGACTAACAATGCACAAAGCTATCCTTGTAAAAACTGCCCATATTGTTACAGTAATCTTAATAATAGTATAAGAGTTACACATATTTGGATATACCTGGTTCAGTCCACTTGCGACAGGTGTGAGTATGGTGACACTGGAGAGAGGTGAGTCCAGCAACGGTATGGCATGACAATCTACAGGTCCACCTAGAGTTGGACTTTTCAAGGAAAAGACACATGTTTCCAAAGAAGAGATCACCTCCTGCAGCTGCTGGAACAGGTTACTCGGGCATCCTGAAAGTCAATGGAGCCAACAATGCAACATTAAATCAGTGTCAAGGTGTGGCTCCAAAGAGGCATAGCAAAGCTGGCGTGTTAATGGGATGTGCTTTTGTGGGGAGGCATAAGAATATTAAGTGAGCTGAAGGGAGAGTTTGGAGTTGGCAAGTGAGAAAAACACAAAACACAGTTAGAAGGAAACCTTGGATTCGGGTGTGGTATTGCTAAGCAATAAATGATGGTTGCCCTATTTATTCATTTATTTTATTTCATATAGCTGTTAACACTGTATACTACTATATTTTAATAGGGATTTAAAAATGTCCATGGTGTCTTTATTCTTCATCCTTCATCCTGTGGTGGGAGCGCGAGGCCTGTTACTTCAGACCTCACTTTACTGCTCCCTAATCACTCCGCTCCGGCAAATAATGCAGAGCGCGGGGATATGACATCATCCCTGCACTCTGCAGCAATAGCAGACGCGTAGTGATGAGGGTGCAATAAAGAGAGGTCTGAAGTACCAGGCCTCGCGCTCCCACCACAGGATGAAGAATGAAGAATAAAGAATGAAGGATGGAGGAAGAGGTAAGAGATGGGGAGAAAGGGGTGTAAGGGCAGTGTATGTGTATGTGTATGTATGTGTTTGTAAGCGTGTGTGCGTGTATGGGCCGGTGTGTGTAAGAGCAGTACAGGTATGTGTATATACCTGTGTGTAAGGGCAGTTTATATGTGTGTGTGTGTGTGTGTAAGGGCAGTGTACATGTATATGTGTGTGTGGTTAAAGGCAGTGTATGTGTATATGTGTGTGTGTAAAGGCAGTGTATGCATATATGTGTGTTTATGGGCAGGTGTGTAAGGGCAGTGTATATGTGTGCGTAAAGGCAGTGTATGTGTGTGTTTATGGGCAGGTGTTTGTAAAGGCAGTGTGTAAGGGTCCTGAGAGGGAGGCTAACATTAGCCTTTTTTAATCTAAAAAACATTCTGCTGCTGTGGACTACTCTTTCAATGATGCATTATGGTGGACACCTGGCTGGCTGAGAATCATGGGAATTTTACTTCACAGCTAGCATCTGCAGCTTTACTGTTGCTTCACTTCCCATGACGCTCAGCCAGCATCATATAAGTAGTATGTCTGGCTGAGCCTCATGGGAATTCAATTGAATGTGTTGGTTATTTTTAATATGCATGACTTTGCTGACAAAAACGATGTGTGTTTTAAGTGGCGATGCAAGCGCGACATTGTAAAGTACAATTGCCTGTATGTATACTGTATCATGAACTCAGAACAGTTTGATCTTTTTAATTAATTTGTTGAATTCTATAAATCCCTTTACAACCGTGTTGCACTTGGTAGTGCCCCACACAACATAGTGCTGATGCCTTTTTAGAGCAATTTGTAGCGTCACATGTTTATGCTTAACAACAGAATAAAAAATATACAGAAAGGGGATCACAGCCCAAATAGCATAAAAGGCTTACACAATTCTGAGCATGTACCAAAGGAATTTGAATGTGTAAGCCTTTTATGCTATTTGGACTGTGCTCCCCTTTCTGTATATCTTTTGTTGAGCATATTACTGACCAAACTTTAGGGTTTGAGCACCTTACCTAAGGCATAGTCTCATTAATGGAGTCCAGAGAAGGCTTTAAATTGTTTGAGGGTCTCAGTTGGCTAAAATGCAGTGTATTCCCATTGATTCAGATCATTAGTGCTCACACACACACACACACACACTAACACAATTACACATCCATGCTCACACACGCACAAACACATCCATGTTCACACACACACAAGTACCCATCCATTCTCACACACACAAGTACACACCCATGCTTACATACATATATATCTACCGTATTTGCTCGATTAGAGGACAACCCTGATTATAAGACGACCCCCCAACATTTTAATATCAATTTAGAAAATAAAAAGGCCTGAATATAAGACTACTAGCAAATATTACCGTATTTGCTCGATTATAAGACGACCCTGATTATAAGACGACCCCCCAAAATCTAAATATTAATTTAGGAAAAAAACAAAAAGCCTGAATATAAGACTACCCTATAGGAAAAAAAGTTTTACTAGTAAATATTAATTCATGTAAACAATATTTTCATATTTAATAAAAGCTATGATTGAGAAAAATATATATTTTTTTATTTCCTTTTATTTGCCAACCTGCCCCCCCAGTTATGCACATCTGCCCCCAGGGTTGCCACTCTGCCCCCAGAAATGCCTTATACCCCCTATTTGCCACTCTGCCCCATGATATGCCTTTTAATCCCCTATATGCCAGAGTGGCATATAGGGGGTTAAAAGGCATATCATGGGGCAGAGTGGCATATAGGGGGTTAAAAGGCATTTCTGGAGATATATATATAACTGGTAACAGCAATCACACCCCTATCAAGCCAAGGCAGCCAGTACATGCTGGAACCTAGGATGATAGGAGTGTGAGTACAGCCTCCCTATGCCATGCTACCACCACCACCCTTACACATCCATACTAACACACACTCATTCACAAACATTTAAATACTCATTCATTCCATTAATCACATATACACACACACGCTCAAACCCCCCAGCCCCCCACCCCCTTACCTGAACTGCTGATCTCTCACTCAAGACTTCTGCAGGGGCCCGCTGTGCGTGCAACTTCTCTGGCCCCGCCCCCAGAGGAAGGAGGGGGGAGGCAGAGTTTTGTGACACGCTGCTAGCTTCTTGTTCTCCTGCTGCTCGCGACCAAAGCCCGGTAAGTAGCATGGCCCCACCGGACATTTTGAGGTCTGATTATAAGACCTCGATTATAAGACGAGGGGTATTTTTCAGAGCATTTGCTCTGAAAAAAACCTCGTCTTATAATCGAGCAAATACGGTAATTCACATGTAAACATTTTACATATTTAATAAAAACTATGATTGAGAAAATGCATTTTTTGTTTGTATTTCCAGGGCTTCTGTGACTGAGCACCGGAAGGTAAGGTCACGCCAGTGCTCCAGGTAGCAGCAGAGGTTGCCTGTGCTCATCGCGCACACATTCGCCAGCTGTCAGAGAGGAGGATCCAGGTCTCCTGCAGCGCTGCGGGGGATCCTCGTCTCTGGCAGCCGGTGAACGTCTGCGCAATGCTAGTACACAACCTCCACTGTTGCTGGCCATCATAAAAGTCCCGGCAGAAGTGCCGACAGCAGTGTATCTTGTCTGCGCGCATCATGCATACGTCTACCGGTGCCAGAGGGGGGATCCAGGTCCCCTGCAGTGCTGTGGGGGATCTGGATCTTAGTCTTGTAGTCAGACCTCTATTTGAGGTCTGATTATAAGACGGCCCTGAGCATTTGCTCTGAAAAACCCTTGTCTTATTATCGAGCAAATACGGTGTATACACACAAACAAATCTACATACATCTCACCTCCCTCCCGCCCCTGCTTACCTCTCACTGCTCCTGCAGCTTGCTATCCACACTCTGTGAGCAGCCTCAGTTTCACTGCTGAGTCACATGACCACCCCTGATACGCTCCTGTTTCCCCGTGCCAGTTCAAAATTGTTTAGAAAGGGCCCTTTCGTGCGGCCCAGGTCAGAAGGCCCTTCCATGCGGTCCAGGTCAGAATTTTGAACCGGTACGAGGAGACAGGATGAAGGGGTCGCAGGGGTCACACTGGGCCCCCTAGAGGCACGGGTAGTAGTTACTAGACTTGGGCACCAGGGGGCTCTTCGTGTTCGTCTTCGTGCTCGTCTTCGGTGGGGAAAAAAATCTTCGTATTCCGCGAATATTCGCCTGTTCCTGTCTTCTCTTCGGGCGAATATTCGTGGACATTCTTCGTGTTCAGGTTTTTCTTCGTTTTTCCTGGTTAAGGGGTTAATATGGGGTTAACGCGTACCGCAGCAGCTCTGGCGCCAGGAGTTTAAATCTCCGTATGAGCAACTCTATTGGTCGTCAGCAGGGGGCTGGTCTGCCAATGGTTGATGGCAGACGAGCCCCCTGCTGGTGACCAATAGGGTCGCTCGTACAGACTGTTAAACTCCTGGTGCCGTAACTTGTCCGGCAGATGCCATTGGTCTCCCTGTTATATCAGTTAAATGTCCGGACGAACGACCAATAAAGTCGCTCGTACGGACATTTAACTGATAGAACAGGGAGACCAGTGGGATCTGCAGTGTAAGTTGCAGCATTGGGGTTTTAAAAGTCTGTACGAGCGACCAACAGGAGTCTCTGTTGGTCGCTCGTACAGACTTTTAGGCTCCTGGTGCACTTTTAGGCTTTTTTCTGTTTATATGGCAATAAATCGTCAAATGCTGGTATTTTAACCCTTTCCACGCACTAATTCTACCACCAGCCTTTGTCAAAGTTTATGGTAGTAAATCTTTTTTGAATTTTTTTCATACACGTTGTACTTCAAGTATGAATTTACCCAGGGCCGGCCGAAGACTTTACGCCGCCTGGGGCGAAGTTTAAAATTCGCCCCCCCCCCGCCGCCGACTTCGCTGACGCCATTATTCCCCCCCCCCGGTGCTTACCTTTAAAGAGTCCTGCGGCGAGTCTCCCTGCTCTGCCACGGTGCCGGTTTGTAATGCTGAGCGCCGGAAATTGACGCCACTTCCGGCGCTCATCATTACAAGCCGGCACCGAGACCGATCAGGGAGACTCGCCGCAGAGGAGAGAGAGAGAGGGGCGCCGAGCGGGTAAGCGAAAACCACTCGGCGCCCCTCTCTCTCTCCTCCGCTTCAAAACAAACAACAACAAAAAAACGCTTGGGGCGGCAAAATGCCGCCCCTTCTAAAGTGCCGCCTGGGGCAATTGCCCCAGTCGGCTCCATTGTAGGGCCGGCCCTGAATTTACCGCACCTGGTATATGTCTGTGTCAAACAACACCCCAATATGTGTTCCGCAACACAGTGATACCCGACATGCATGGGTTTGTTAGGTTATTTGGGAGGTAAAAGACCACCTTTGTGAGGTGTACCTGCATCCAGACCCTCTTGAGAGTTTGTGAACTCATTTTCAGTTAGTGACACCATCTTGTGAGTTACAGAAATGTCATTTGCATGATGGCACTTGTGGTTGCTCTTCGGAGCAATCACAAGGCTATCGGGGTAGGGGTGTTTTGTTGTGACATGCCTCGATATCGAGGCATGTCAGCAACACCGTTTATGCTTAGGAAGCAAAAAAAATGTGGTCACCCTAGTAACAGGCCATTATCATATTTTTAAGGCTGGACAATTCCCAGATTCTCTGTAGGAAAGCCCCTTTCCTAATTCCTTAGATTAGATACATCTGGCTTCTACAACAGTCCAAATCTTAAATAAATCTGATCAGAAGGGTGTAGCAGGCTGCTTACATCCATGACCCTAAAGATCCTAATTCATGGTTGTCTAGTGTAAGAGTCTTCAGGGAGGTCTTAGACCAAATAACACCCCTGGCAGGAAGCATCCTTGGCTTATATGGTAATCCTGTTTGGTAAACAGCCCACACAAACTCTCTTCATTTTATAAAGCATTATTTTAAGAAGATAATTGAAAAGTACTAGATAAAGGCCAGGTTAACAGTGATATAAAATGAAATAATTGTACTACCTGTGACAGAATGACCTGTCATACAGGGGCCCAAGGTACTCAGAGATGGCTCCAGCCTTGCTGCCAAACAGGCAGGAACTCCATTGTTAAACTAATCCCATTAACAGGATGGCTACCAGGGGGATATTCAGTACCTAAAGGGGATTAAAGGTTGGGTTAACTACCTGTTTATCAATGTTAATTTATGTTAATGAAGTTCTTTGGCTATATCAGTCTATGTTTTACAACAATAAACTGTTCATTCCTGCTGTTCTCAGTTCAAGGTAGTTGTGTCTACTTATTGGGTACACATAGCAGGGTTCCAAGGTGCGCATGCTGACTGGTGCTGGAAGTGATTCCGGGGACAACAGGAGGATACATGTGGGTGATCTCTGGGAGTTACTACAGCTCTCTTGGTGAACCCGTTACACTACCAAATAAATTTAACATTAGTAGCCACTTAATGGCGATCATTGTCAAGCAGTTATTGTCTGCTGCTGTTTTATTACAATTTTTTTTCCTCAAAGTGTAGCCACTTTATTATAAGGAATATCTGAAATTATTAACACAAAAGCCCTATTGCTTTATATCATTATGTTATATCATTATAACTGACTCTCACCTGAACAAAATGTCCTTTGTGTAATTTCCCCATACCTAAGCTCATAATAGATCATACTGGTGGTATTCACGAAACTGTCTAATAAATGTTAACAGTAATCTATCCATGCATATCTTGTGTTGTCTGTTTAAGTTGGACATGTTGTTCTTTATATTTTACAGGTTATACTTTGGAACTGATAATGTAATGTTGAACTACAGTGATCACAAGGAGTGATGGCACTCACAGTACCAAACCAATTCTAATTATACTTCTGTTAATTTCCAATCTTCGCATCAGATGCTTTCATTTCTGACCATTTAGTAAAGGTTTTAGATCAAAGCACTAAGTAGACAAAGTGGTGCCATTCCAAATAATACTTGAAAGATTATAAATGATCAACATGTTTGAAGAAGCCACGGAAGGAATGTCAAAATATATTGTGAACCTTAGAAATATTATCACCTTCTGTCATGCTGAAACTAAAAATGATTCCTTACAAGTTCTTTTAACACCAACTCCCCTAAAAGCTTCTACAAATGTTTCACAGTGGATATAAGTATGAAGATCAAAGGAGTAAAGATCTCTTGTTAAGTGTTCAAAATATTGGGATTATGTTTAACCCCTTAATTACAAAGCTCTTACGTGTACGGGCTCAAAATGCATTGTTTTCAATGGGTTTAGGGACCGCCCCTTGTCCTTAAGGGGTTAAGAAACAGCTCAGGTGAAAATGATAAATGCCGAGCAATTGCTATTGCAACCAATTACATGGTTTTGTCAATTTACTTTACTTTAGATCACTTGAGATGTGCTAGTCAGCAACATGAGAAATGTATATGCGGTGTGGAAAAAATGGCCCATAAAGTCCCCTTTATTTTCCATTAACCTATGAAGTCATATTTTTTAACTTGAAAAACCAGCCAGGGTGTGGCCCATATGTCAAAGTGTGGAATATCATATAGTTATGTTTTGAATTCAGGGTAATGTGGTACTATTTTTTTCTTTATAGAGCCACCCTTAAATGGCATACCACCAATAATTTTGTCTCCACATGTTGTTCAGCTACGTGTCAGATCCCTTACAATGCATGCATGTCCGGTTGCACCTATTCAGTCAGCTGCTAGCTATATGCAATCTAAGATTATGCACCCAATGTAGCTGGAGGTCATAAATTGTCAAAAGAACACAACAGCCTTAGTGATTCATGGGGCTCCATAAATGATACAGCTAAATCGGTAACATATAGATGAGCTTCTGGCAATCCTACAGGTCATTCGGGTACTTGTGAACCCTTGCCCAGGTGTTCCTGTGTTTATTGTGTGGGGTTCTGCTACTCTGGTACCCTTACTTGTGAATGTTTGGACCAACCCTGACCTTGGATTACATAAGTATTTCCGCTTTCATTACAGTTGCCTTGTCTTGCTGTTATCCTCCACTCGGGTACCTTTTCTACCTGATTGGTTGGAATTTGTAAGGATGTGCACTTTCCTGATATTAGGCTGTGCCTGATGACACAGATAAGTATCCTAATCAGATGTGTGTTATAATTTATTTTACAAGTAATCTAACTACAACAGCTATATTAAGGAGAACAATAGCATAAATAGCAAACTGTTTTAATTATTTCTGGTGACATGTCTTGTCCCAATAGCATCCAGTGTAACTATCCTGCTGATTGGACCATTCCATTGGTTACACTTTACACCGGAATCACCATTTATACATAACCTCCATAGTATTAGAAATTGTTATGCAAACTATAGAACAGATTAAATTGCATAATCCCTTGTGTCATAGAGTGAATTCACATATCATATAACATTGGCACAAAAGTAAAGAAACACTGCCTGTAAAAAGAAACGAACAAATGATAAAACATTTGGTTTGAATGTGGTAGAGTAAGCTACTCTGGAGGTGTAGAATAATGTTGTAAACGGCTAATCCATGGTGTTATTTATTATTTTCTTCATATTGTGTGGTTCAGTTTATATATCTACAAAGCAATGTTATTTTCATAACAGAAATGCTTTTAAGCTTATGGCTCTGTAACCAGGTATTTTTTTTAATATTCAGACCTGCTTTTGGGAACTAATTCAGCCACTATTTAACTAGCCAAGGTGTACAGTGAAAAGCCTTTTATGTTCTGTGCTTTGGAGGGGATGACCAGTGTAAAGACTCCAAGTATGTATTATGTTTTAAACTTTGTTTGAAGCCAGTATGGTCTATACCCATCTTGTATGTGCTATGCAGTTGCCCTGTAACTGGTTTTATAAAAATCACTCTCACTCTTCTTGAAAAAGTAGCTGGGGAACCTGGAAGTTCAGAAAACGCAATGCAAAACATGAGCTATTTTTTCATATTCATAATCTGTTTCCTTTTCTCCTTTTCTTAATATAGATTAGAGTGTACCTCCATCCCCAAATTGTGCTAGTGTTGGCTTTCTGGAGTCTTGATTCTTTTCTTCCATATTATTCCCAAAATCCCAATTCAGCCCTGTAAACAACACAGGCCAAACATTAAAGTACAGTAAATGTGCAATAAATAAACTGTGGCTCTTTCCATAACTCAATTATTGTTCTCCCATTCATAAAATACATTTCACAATAGACGACTGGAATTCTAATAACTTATTGAGGGGAATTCTTTTCAAGTGTGTGTTGGCCATTGATTTCAGTGGACATCAAACGCAAAACATGTCACAAGAGCCATGAGATTAATTCATTGGAATTATTTTGCTTTTAATTACAATTTAAGGGGGGTTCCTCCATGTCTTGACAGATGTGTATTTCTTATATATTTGGTGCAATCCAATTTTATTGGAATTTTTATGATTTAGCCACTGAAATATTTTTTTTATTTATATATTTTAATGCATACTGGAGTTTGAATGGAGTCCAATGTATTTTACAGCATGCAAATTCTTTAATTCTTTAATTATTGGAGTTAGAAAATGATACGTCTGCCCTGTAATGAAAAATGGTCATTGTCTGGTAGAATGTTTACATAACCTTCATGAAATATGAGCAAGTTTATCATATTGGAGTCAATTCTTTTCTTCCATTGAAGTAAGTGTCTATTTGGTGAGTTGCTTCATAGTTTCTTCTTAATGAGCTATTAAGTGGTGAAAATTTTGATTTGCCGTAACAGATAGGATAATCTAAAGTGATCTATAGCCATGCAAAATGTAACTTTTTTGATTTATTTACACAGTAGTTGTGTCTCGGCAGCTTGTTTGTCACATGTATTCACCCATGAGCAGGCAGAAGTAGTGTACATTGCCAAGTACTTCCAGTGCATTTTCCCTTAAAGCTGGGTTAAACCTAGTGGGACCACGTTCATACTAGACTGTGAAATATGAAAGTGCTTATCAATCTTATAGAGCTTTATCCACACTAGATGAGGAAGTTTTCTTTTTAGATTAAATCCTTTTTAAAAATCCTTTTTACATACTCTTTGTGGACATGATAAGATGGGGCATCTTATCAAGTCCACAAAGGGTATGTAAAGACATTTTGTATATAAAAAATCAACAAGTACATGTAACATAGAGGGGGCTATGAGGAACCACAAGGAGCGTTATACAAAACAAAGTTCAAGTAGTATCAGTGTTCTTGTAGTGCTTTTTAAAATGTTATTAGCCCTTTTAGAAGAAAGCTCAGCATAGCATATTTGTTCTCTGATCTCGCCCATGTACCATTTAACTTACCGTTCCTGTGCCAGGCATCCATACAACTCAGAGGAAAACAAGAGACTGGAAATGTGAAGCAAAGCTGGGAGGAAACGTCTAACAGGACGTTATTTGGAGACACGGATATTCATCTGAAAGGAAGGGGCTTCCTGAACAGGGACAGCAGAGTAAATGCATTTTATCTACACAGACACATTGTATTGTGTATTTTTATGTAGAACTATGGTTGTCTGTTTTTGTACATTGCCATGCTGTTTATATACTTTTCTGAAACCACCAAAATAGGTGCAAAAAGAAAAATAACACAAACATAAACAAAGCCTAGTTACTTCCTTTTCAACTGTGTCAACTGAAAAGTATCTTCAATCTGCCTATAGCTATAATCTTTGGAAACGTGTTATACTTTGGGAGTCATGTTTAAAAAGTAGACTTTTCACCATAGCAAGTAGTAGTACATGTTCCTGCTTATGTTATTTTCCACCGATTGCTATTGTGATAAGACCACTTTTAAACTCGCTTTCAACATTTTGCTCGTCTAAAGTTATGAGTTGCAAGTTGGAGACTATTTCACCTTTACTGCCAGGGGCCATGGTGTGCTTTTGGTTATAAATTTTGAATAACTGTTACATAATCTTTCACACACCATCTGGGCTCACCTCGACTATATCTAACTTTCTCCATCTCATGAATACAACTATTATAGCTCCACAGAATTTGGGGCACTCCCAATGTCCTTACATGTGAAGGTCATATAAACACCATAAAAATGCATGTACTGCCCCGATTGCTGTACCTCTTCCAAATCATACCGATCAAAATCCCAGAAGCCTTCTTCATATCACTGAAAAAGGCAGCAGTAAGGTTTGTGTGGAGTAAAACCCAACTGTGCATAAGTCATGCCCAGCTGAGCCTCGCTAAATATAATGAAGGATAAGCTCTCCCAGCATTTCGAAAATACTATATTGCCTTCTAAGGATCATGGGCTATCCCATCTACAATGAAGACAGATGGCGTGGGTCCCGATGCAGAACTCCCTTCTGAGCACACCCATTAGCATGCTCCTTTGGCTTAACGCGGAGATGAGGAGGCCATTAGCTAAAGTGCACCCTTACACATCAGCTACCCTACCTGGCCATTCACATTACACTCTTACAAATTTTAGATATCGCCAACTTTGCCACTCCTACCGCTCCATTCCGCAGAGCCATAATCCATAACACACAAAATGTATTAAATTGTTAGAATTGCATTATGTGTAGAATATGAACATATGAACTATGAAAATGTGAGCCACCTTATCTCCACCCCAAGGGTGTGCCATAATCTTATTGGTTGGTTTTTGTGTAAGTCTTTCTGTTTATCAGTTAATGTTATCCAAAGCCTAATTTAAATTGTTATCCATTGTTAAATCATCCCAGTATTGTTCTGGTAGGTATAATAGACCTGGTTTGTCCATAATAAAGGTGTTCCTGGGAATCTGTCTGGCATGTTTTGCCATTTGACTCCAATCCCAGCAGAATTCCTGATTTGGACCTGAGCAGTTACCTCCCTGTAGCCAGCTAACAGAGAGGGAAACAGGGCAATAACGGCCAGGCACTAATTGGGCTGCCTCTTCCGGTTACATTTGGTGTTAGACATGGGATCTCTCTCTCTCTCTCTACAATCAACCACCAGGGACTATGTTTTGACTGGATGACCGATGCCTATAGACACCTTACTGTGGTCACCCTTCAGGACCTTCTAGCCTAGAGTGAAAGAGGCATCAGTAGGCTAAAGGAGCTAGAGCTACTTGCCTTGCTCTTGGACACAGAATCCACGGATCTACCTTGGGTCTGCAGGCCCCAGTCCACACCTTGGAGGCCCCAGAGTCTCAGTCAGGCATTCCTTCAATGACACCCCCTACCTTGTAATGAGAAAAGTGCAGAAGCGTGTGGCCTACCTGAGACCCAGCCGCTTCTTGCCAGTTCGCGCAAACCGTTTCTTTAAAAATGTAAAGTTTGCCGAACCGTCTCTTAATTACCCTATTATAGGCCGCACATTTTCCCCAAAACAGCAGGGTGAGGATCCAGATTCCCCGCAGCGCTGCAGGGGATTTGGATCCACCTTTCTGGTAGCGGGTGGACGTCTGTGCGATGCAGACAACCCCGCTGCTGCTGGCCAGTACTTCCGGCACATAGTCTGAGCACATCTGAGCACATAGCACAGACCTTCACCAGCTGTCAGAGAAGAGAATCCCCCGCAGCGCTGCAGGAGACCTATATCCTCCTCTCTGACAGCCAAGGAACGTCTGCGCGATGTACGCAGACAACATCCGCTGCTGCCGGCACTTCCGTCGGGGCTTCTATGATGGAAGCCATGGCGGATGTGAAGAGCAGCAGCGGGGGGGGCAGAGTGGCAGATCTGGGGGGACATAAAGCATATCAGGAGGCAGAGTGGCATATCTGGGGGGAATAAAGCATATCAGGAGGCAGAGTGTCATATGTGGGGAGCAGAGTGTCATATCAGGGGAGCATAAAGCATATCTGGGGCAGAGGGGCATATCTGGGGGCAGAGTGGCATATAAGGGGGGCCATAACGCATATCTGGGGAGCAGAGTGTCATATCAGGGGGGCATAGAGCATATCTGCAGGTGCATAAAGCATATCAGGGGGGCAGAGTGGCATATCTGGGGGGCAGAGTGTCATATCAGGGGGCATAGAGCATATCTGCGGATGCATGAAGCATATCAGGGGGGCAGAGTGGCATATCTGGGGGGCAGAGTGGCATATCTGGGGGGCATAGAGCATATCTGGGGGGCAGAGTGGCATATCTGGGGAGCAGAGTGGCGTATCACGGGGGTAAATGGGCATATATATAAGTAAGGTGCATTATGAATTAAGGGGGAACTTAAAATGGCTATTGGCTTTCCAAATTTTTGTTTGTATGTAACCTATGCTGATTATGCTGCATAATAGATGACAACATTTTTAAAATACATGTATTCCTGTTCATTAGATACAAAAAACAAAAACTGTCTGCGCTTCTTACCCTAATAAAGTTGGCAACAAATATATAAACATAATATAAATGAGAGGTTTTGGTTATATGAATTGGCCAAATCATAATTAAGCTCACCCGCCACGTCAAGGCACACTCTCAATAGGGTGAGAACCTACTCTCACCTCCTACATAGTGGGCACACAAAGCAGTTTATACTGCTACCAAAACCTTATTAATGTGTTGGGGGAGGTGCAATTAAACCTCCTCCCTATTAACCCCTGGACAGCAAGCTGCAACCAGACTAATGAGGAGCCAACAACCTCAAATATGTGCAAACAGGGAAAAGAAAAAATGTCGGTGCGCTAAGCTAGTCACAGGCTCAAATAATACAAATGTATTATACAAGGACTACCAAACAGGTGTAAGCATGCTGCAAAAACAGTGTATTGGCTGTACAATGTATACAAAAAACAAAAACTGTCTGCGCTTCTTACCCTAATAAAGTTGGCAACAAATATATAAACATAATATAAATGAGAGGTTTTGGTTATATGAATTGGCCAAAGCATAATTAAGCTCACCCGCCACGTCAAGGCACACTCTCAATAGGGTGAGAACCTACTCTCACCTCTTACATTTGTATTACCGTATTTGCTCGATTATAAGACGAGGTTTTTTTCAGAGCAAATGCTCTGAAAAATACCCCTCGTCTTCTAATCGGGGTCGTCTTATAATCAGACCTCAAATAGAGGTCTGATTAGGAGACTAAGATCCAGATCCCCCGCACCGCTGCAGGGGACCTGGATCCTCCTGTCTCACACCCCCCCCATCATACACACACTTACCGGTGCTTCCTGCTGTGTTGCCGGGGCAGCGGGTTGACGTCTACGCGATCCGCGTAGACAACGTCCGCTGCAGCCGGAAGGAGAAGTGACTAGCAGCGGGGTTGTCTGCGTCCATCGCGTAGACTTTCCCCGACTGTCAGAGATCAGAGCTCCCCGCACCGGTGCGGGGAACTCTGATCTCTGACAGCCGGGGAAAGTATATGCGACGGACGCATACAAACCCCCGCTACCAACTCCACCTCCTTCCGGCTGCGGCGGAAGACGACGTCAACCCGCTGCCCCGGCTGGAAGCACCGGTAAGAGAGGGGTGAGAGAGAGAGAGAGTGTGTGTGTGTGTGTGTTAGTTAAATGGGGGCATAGGGTGTGTGTGTGTGTTAAATGGGGGCATAGGGCATTTCTGGAGTGGCGTTAAGGGGGCATTTAATAGAGCACTCTGCCTCCTGAAATGCCTTATACCACCCTATATGGCACTCTGCCCCATAATATGCCTTTTAACCCCCTAAATGCCAGAGTGGCATATAGGGGTATAAGGCATTTCTGGAGGCAGAGTGCTCTATACAATGCCTTTTAATTCCCTTAATGCCACTCTGCCTCCTGAAATGCCTTAAACCTCCCTATATGCCACTCTGCCCCATATCAGTCAGGAGAAGGGTACAAAATAATTTCCAAAGCATTAGCTATACCATAGAATACAGCGAAGACAGTCATCATCAAGTGGAGACCATATGGCACAACAGAGACATTTCCAAGAACTGGACGTCCCTCCAGAATTTATGAAAAGACGAGAAGAAAACTGGTCAGGGAGGCTTACAAAAGGCCTACTGCAACATTAAAGGAACTGCAGGAATTTCTGGCAAGTACTGGCTGTGTGCTACATGTGACAACAGTCTCCCGTATTCTTCATATGAATGGGCTATGTGGTAGGGTGGCAAGACGGAAGCCTTTTCTCACAAAGAAAAACATCCAAGCCCGGCTGAAGTTTGCAAAAACAAACATCAAGTCCCCCAAAAGCACGTGGGAAAATGTGTTACGGTCTGATGAAACCAGTGTTGAAACAACACTGCAGGTCACCCAAAGAACACCATACCGACAGTGAAGCATGGTGGTGGCAGCATCATGCTTTGGGGCTGTTTTTCTTCAGCTGGAACCAGGGCCTTAGTCAGGGTGGAGGGAATTATGAACATTTCCAAATACCAGGCAATTTTGGCACAAAACCTTCAAGCGTCCGTTAGGAAGCTGAAGATGAAGAGGAAGTTCACTTTTCACCACAACAACGACCCAAAGCACACATCCAAATCCACAAAAGAATGGCTTCACCAGAAGAAGATTAACGTTTTGGAATAGCCCAGTGAGAGCCCAGACCTGAATCCAATTGAACATCTGTGGGGTGATCTGAAGAGGGCTGTACACAGGAGATGTCCTCGCAATTAGACAGATTTGGAGCTTTTGCAAAGAAGACTGGGCAAATATTGCCACGTCAAGATGTGCCATGCTAATAGACTCCTACCCAAAAAGACTGATAGCTGTAATAAAATCAAAAGGTGCTTCAACAAAGTATTAGTTTAAGGGTGTGCACACTTATGCAACCAGGTTATTGTGATTTCCCCCTCAAAGATTTCAGCTTGTTTTGCAATTGAATTGTTCACATTATAGGTCACATTAAAGTGGAAAAAGTTCTGACATGATTTATCTTTGTCTCATTATTTAAAATCACAAGAACCTGGCATTTTAACAGGGATGCGTATTCTTTTTATATCCACTATATATATATATATATATATATATATATATATATTGTGACAGAAAGGCCGGTACAATAGTTGATGGGCGGTATATACGCCCTACTCTGGCTAACTTTGTCTGTCCTTATGTGTAAAATTGAAGTCCCAGGGAAAGATGTTGTTTGACTACAAACTGCATTACTGGCAGTTTGCAAAACATGGTAAGGGTCCCTGGGGCGGAGCATCTGGAAGAGCAGGGTGGGCCAGTGCTCCAACAGCACTAATTGCTGTCCAGAGTCTGCATTCTGGACAGGAGCTCCACAGGTGTGGACTAAGTAGCAGCTCACCTGTGGTTGATTAATTAGCAGGCAGAGGGTAAAAGGAACTGAGCCTGATTCAGGAGGAGGCCATTGTTATTCCAGCTGGGAGAGCTGAGGAACTGAGGAGTGTGGTTTCTCAGTTGAAACAGGACGTGCAAGTTCTCCTGCAGCTACATACCTCTCCACCAAAGCAATTAATTGGTCTGCTGTCTGAGGGTCACTTTGACTAACCCATCTACGCAGAGTGGGAGGCAAGCCCCGCAAAAAACGGTCCATTACTAAGAGTTCCACAATGTGACTAGCTGAGTTGACCTCCGGCTGTAACCACTTCCTGGCCAGATGTATTAGGTCAAACATTTGGGATCTTGCAGCTTTGTCAGAGGAATATGACCATGAATGGAACCTTTGTGCACGTACTGCTGAGGTTACTCCAAGCCTTGCCAGGATTTCATCCTTCAACTTGCTGTAGTCACTGGCCTGTGCTGGCTCCAAGTCATAGTAGGCCTTCTGGGGTTCTCCACTCAGGAACGGTGCCAGTATGCTTGCCCACTCAGCTGCCGGCCATCCTTCTCTCGCTGCTGTGCGTTCAAAAGCCAGAAGATATGCCTCAGTGTCGTCTACTGCAGTCATCTTTTGAAGATAGTGACTTGCCCGAATCACCTTGGGTCCTTGATAGGTCCCTTCAGAGTCCCAGTTCAGTTTTTCAGACAAAGCGTGAATCTCCTGCTGTAGCGCATGGGTAGCGGTTTGCTGTTCCTCACGGGTCACTCTGAATGCCTCCGCTTGTGTCATAACAATCTGCTGTACCAAGGTCTCAGTGCTTTCCTTCTGTGTTTTGGCCATTATCATAGCATTCTCTGCTTGAGCCAGCACCAGCTGCTGTAGGGCTGCACTATTTTCTGCAGCTCTCCTATTAGCTTCCTGCTGTGCAGAAGTAGACTGGATCAGTGCTTTAATAACTTCCTCCATGGTGAGCTGTAAATGGCTTCTACCCACAGACTTACGTGGATGCCCGCATTCTCCACCATATGCAACAGGCCTCCCTTTTCCTTGGGATTTTTGTCAAGGATCTCGGTTGTTACCACAGTCTTCTAGGGTAAATGAAGCCCAGGATACATCCAGCTCAGTATCAATGTTTATTTTACAGGAAGGAACAGCAGCAGTTATAAGCAGCACAGGATTACAGTCTTTGCTTGAGCACTGACTTAGTATAAAAGAACTCCAAACATTCACCTTCCAACAAGTCACAAGTTTCCATCAAATGGCTTTTCAGAGAGAAACCACACTCCTCAGTTCCTCAGCTCTCCCAGCTGGAATAACAATGGCCTCCTCCTGAATCAGGCTCAGTTCCTTTTACCCTCTGCCTGCTAATTAATCAACCACAGGTGAGCTGCTACTTAGTCCACACCTGTGGAGCTCCTGTCCAGAATGCAGACTCTGGACAGCAATTAGTGCTGTTGGAGCACTGGCCCACCCTGCTCTTCCAGATGCTCCGCCCCAGGGACCCTTACCATGTTTTGCAAACTGCCAGTAATGCAGTTTGTAGTCAAACAACATCTTTCCCTGGGACTTCAATTTTACACATAAGGACAGACAAAGTTAGCCAGAGTAGGGCGTATATACCGCCCATCAACTATTGTACCGGCCTTTCTGTCACAATATATATAATATCTTTTCATGTGACAACACTGCTACAGTGTAAAGTAGTGAGTGTACAGCCTGTATAACAGTGTAAATGTGCTGCCATTAATGTCTAAACCTTGGCAACAAAAGTGAGTACACCCCTGAGTGGAAATGTCCAAATTGGGCACAAAGTGTCAATATTTTGTGTGGCCACCATTGTTTTCCAGCACTGTCTTTACCCTCTTTGGCATGGAGTTCACCAGAGCTTCACAGGTTGCCACTGGAGTTCTCTTCCACTCCTCCATGACGACATCACAGAGCTGGTGGATGTTAGAGACCTTGCGCTCCCCCACCTTCTGTTTGAGGATGCCCCACAGATGCTCAATAGGGTTTAGGTCTTGAGACATGCTTGGCCAGTCCATCACCTTTACCTTCAGTTTCGTTAGCAAGGCAGTGTTCGTCTTGGAGATGTGTTTTTGGGTCGTTATGGTGTTGGAATACTGCCCTGCAGCCCAGTCTCTGAAGGGAGGAGGATCATGCTCTTCTTCAGTATGTCACAGTACATGTTTGCATTCATGTTTCCCCTAATGAACTGTAGCTCCCCAGTGCCGGTAGCACACATGCTGGCCCAGACCATGACACTCCCACCACCATGCTTGACAGTAGGCAAGACACACTTGTCTTTGTACTCCTCACCTGGTTGCCACCACATACCCTCGACACCATCTGAACCAAATAAGTTTATCTTGGTCTCATCTGACCACAGGACATGGTTCCAGTAATCCATGTCCTTAGCCTGCTTGTCTTCAGCAAACTGTTTGCGGGCTTTCTTGTGCATAATCTTTAGAAGAGGCTTCCTTCTGGGTCTGCCATGCAGACCAATTTGATGCAGTATGGTCTGAGCACTGACAGGCTGACCCCCACCCCTTCAACCTCTGCAGCAATGCTGGCAGCACTCATACGTCTATTTCTCAAAGACAACCTCTGGATATGACGCTGAGCACTCAACTTCTTTGGTTGACCATGGAGAGGCCTGTTCTGTGAAACTGCTGTATGGTCTTGCCCACTGTGCTGCAGCTCAGTTTCAGGGTCTTGGCAATCTTTTGACAATTCTTTTTTTCAGATCCTCAGAGAATTCTTTGTCATGAGGTGACCAGCGTAATAGCTAAGGCCATCTTTATGTAGAGCAACAATTCTTTTTTTCAGATCCTCAGAGCATTCTTTGCCATGAGGTGACCAGTGTGAGAGAGTGAGAGCAATAACACCAAATTTAACACACCTGCTCCCCATTCACACCTGAGACCTTGTAACACTAACAAATCACATGACACCGGGGAAGGGGAAATGGCCAATTGGGCCCAATTTGGACATTTCCACTTTGGGGTGTACTCACTTTTGTTGCCAAGGTTTAGACGGTAATGGCTGTGTGTTGCGTTATTTTGAGGGGACAGCAAATTTACACGGTTATACAGGCTGTACACTCACTACTTTACATTGTAGCAGGGTGTCATTTCTTCTGTGTTGTCACATGAATGAAGACAAATCTCTGATTGTAAGCTCGTTTGAGCAGGGCCCTCCTCACCTGTTGTCTCTGTAAGTCAATTTGTTATGTTACATACTACTTGTTATGTCCTGTCTACACATTGTACAGCGCAATATAAACAATAAATAATAATAATGATAATAATAATAATAATCCAGGCCTATCACTTATAAAGAAACTTGCCTGTAACTATTTCTGGTGGTCACAAATAAATGAGGACATTGCAAATTATGTAATTTCCTGTGAAGGATGTGCTCAGTCTGCATGTCAAGTACAACCTTGGGTTTGGCCAACACAACCGTGGTATCGAATAGACATAGATTATGCAGGACCAATTTTTGGGCAAATGTATTTCATTATAGTTGATGGTCATTTTAAATGACCAGAAGTGACACCAGTTACAATGGCAACTGCAACATCAACTATTTCAGCATTAAAGAAACATTTTGCTATATTCGAGTATCCTCATGAAGTGGTTTCAGACAACGGCTCTCAATTTACATCAAAAGAATTTGAAGATTTTCTAAGACAAATGGGCATTAAACACAAAACATTGGCCCCATACAACTAATGGACAAGCTAAACGTTTTGTTCAGACATTCAAAAAAAATGATTTATGCAACGCTTGTATCAAAACAGAATCCATTGGATGAAATCAGTGATTTCCTGTTTGCTTATACACACAAAACATCCAACAACAGGAAAAACACCAGCACAATTGATGTTAGGTAGACAACCTCGTACACACCTAGATGCTTTAAGGCCAACTGAACGTATGCAAGGGAAAGTTGTTGATAAGACATCAAAAGTGATCAATAATAACTGGAAAGGTGTGTATAGAGAAGGTGAAGAAGTTTGGGCATGATTGTATGGTCAATCAAATAAATGGACACTGACAACAGTGATAAAGGTCTTAGGACATAAAAATTATCAAGTCAGTTTAGCTGATGGCTGTGTTACACGAAGACACTATGAACAATTACGACATGGACCTACAAAAAGAGCAGATGATCAACAGGCAAATGCAAAAGATACAAGATTTCCTCAGCCTGACATATGGCAAGGAGTGTGGTTTAACCCTGATGTAGGATGGACAGTGGAAGAAGAAAATGGTTTAACAGTAAATGAACCCGTTACAAATTCAGACACCATTACACCACATTCTTCAGATGCTGCAAAGCCTACTTTTGATGTGCTGCCTGGTTGCGATACCAGACTAAACTGACCTACACGGACCAGATGCCCTCCTGACCGGCTGCAAATGGATGAAAGACTAAGAGATTACAGCCATAAGAACTATATCCAATCTCATCATAAATAAATAGTTCAAGATTAGTTGCATCACTTCACTGTATTATGTGGAATACATGTATAATTTTGTTTTTGATTCACTGCATTATATTTACTATATTGTTATTGTTGCTCTGCAATTGTTGGAAGGAGAGGATGTCTTCTCTCTAGATCTGGTGCTATATGATTTGCTGCGCTCAGTGATATATATATATATAAATAGATAGTGGAAGGGTTTCCATCACCTTTACCCATCATAATTTATGTAATGGTATTTCTTGGCTACCCCAAGCCTCAACTATTAAGCCAGTATCCCAACCTCATGCTGACGAGTCCCATTAAGGACGAAACAGCTGTCTATGAGTGGTGATCTGGCTATTGCACCTCTTCACGAGTTTTGTCTAAAGGCTGTCTTGTGCAGTGGGCAATTACTTTCAAGGGATCCATGTATAAAGTGGATATAGAGGCAAAGGTGATAATTGTTAACCATATTTGCATGTGCCTACCCTGAATCCCTTGTGGTTGTGGCTGCACCATGAGTTTTCTGAGGGAAAAACAAGCCTTCTGGCTTGTCTGGTGTCTGTAGATGAGTGTTTAATAATACTTCTACAACCCCTCTATAGATAGATATATCATAGCTGTCATGTCAGGCATAGGGAAAAGCTGTCATGTCAGGCACAGTTGGAAGGAAGCCAGCAGAGCAGAAACTGTGTCATGATTTCATGACGAATACTATGTTACCTCTACAAATCTTCTAAACTGTTTAATGAATTCCTGAATCATTTCTGGAAGTATATAACACATGTGATGTGATCAAGTGTGGTACCCCTATGCCTGGGGGGGAAACACTGATCTTGCCTTAAGGCTGGGAAAGCATGGAGCCCGAGGTGCCGATTTGCCCCAGCAGACACACTGGAGTTGCCACGTGCAGTCTTGCATGCCGCTGCACATGGCGAGCGCACAAAAGCACTAGGCGGTTTCTCTGATGCACGTCTCTCCCCATGATCCATCAGGTCCTTTTAAGGATTGACCCAAAGTTCAAAGGGGTCTCACCCTTCGGGGCGAGACCTGAAGATCCGGCCCTCCCATGGGGGAGGAAAGGAACTCAGTCTGGCCTCTCCCTTCGGGGAGATCCAGAATAGTGTCGGGCTTCCGCTGCCTTAAAATGCACGGAATGCAGCAACAAAGGAGCACGCACCTCGGGCTCCAAAAAAAAAAGCGTCCTGGAAAACATGGTTGATGTGTTCATTCCTGCACACTTAAATGTGTGCTGTGGCATCAGGATGTCTCGCAAATCACGTGTTGGAGCCATGGCATCACTGGTCTGGCATAACAGAGGACCCCGCACTGTCTAGTGGGGCCCTCAACAACAAGACCCTCCCCCCCTCAAGCTGGGCCTATCTATGGGCCTGATTCCATCCCCCTCCTTAGCCATTAAGTGTGAGAGAGTATGTGTGCGTAAATATGCTTCTGTGTGTATGTGTCCATAAGTATGTTACTGTGTGCAAGTGTATTACTGTGCGTGTGTGTTACAGAATGTGTGTACTGTGTACCTTATATATGTAAGTCCTACACGGTTTAATAGTTCAGACGTGTATTGCACACTTTGGAAGTATTAGCACTTGAAAACACTATGTAAAACACTTTTACTATCTATTTACCTGCAGTCCTATAGGAACAAATCCTGTTCCCCATTTCATTCCTAGGGGTGGAAAGGAAATTACTAATAATTAGTAAGCTGCAGATCAATGCTTCAGAGCTACATTAGAAAACCAGCAAGTGATACAGTAATTACTACATTATTATATGCTTCTGTAGTTTTCACTAGTTACATATTATACATAGCACGTCTTTCCCAGGAAGCCCATGTTCCTATGGTAACCGATACATTCACGGAGAGGAAAACTACTTTTCCCAGCATGCCCTGCTCCACAGACATTTCCGGGTGCAATATGTCTGCCACCAGCAAATAGTAGTGGTATACAGATGTGTTGATCAGTGCAGTAATTTTTAAAGGTAAGCGTATCGTCACCGTCTAGGGCTAGCTATAGGAACGAGTAATAAATAGTATTTAGCTACGAGGGTGAGAAACTAGTAAAATGGGTTACCCCAACAGGTTATTGTAGGAGAGGCTTATATGGATCAGTACGGGATATCAGGACTTGTAAAAGTGCTCTTAGGAAAAGAAATATCACATACTTTCCAGCTTGCTCTGCCCTGAACCGATCTCTTTCTGTCTAAAATGTATTTTAGCGTGATATATTTCCATATAAATATATTCTTTCAAAGTGTAGCCCCAAACACTGCTATTTTAGTGAAATGTAGCAGGGGACCAAATTACCTCAAAAGTCATCAATGATTGAGCAAGAAAAGCAACAGTTACGGGTTTTTGCATTGCCTATGATACTTTTTGTAGTATATGTTATAGAACTATTTTAAACCAAGATTATACGTATATATTATATATATTATACCTTTCTTTTGCAGAGATTTCTTGTGTTCTCATTTGAACAAACACAACACAAAGCTGGAGACCCCCATTAAAGAGCCCTGCAGCATGGATACATCTGAGGCAACAGAAGAAGCGGAACGGGCAGAGCAAAGACCCCGTACCCGGTCGAATCCCGAAGGAGCAGAGGACAGAGGTGTACCTCCCCAGCCTGCAGTGGGCAGCAGAAGTGAGGGAGAAGGTGAAGCGGCACAAATTGAAGATCAACCACCTCCGTCAACCGCTCCGCCATCCTGTCCCCTCCCTCCACCTATAGAGTTTCAGGTCAAAACTCCCAGAGTCAACTGCCCTGAGAAAGTGGTGGGTACACGCGAACAGCTGATACCTCACAATTTCAATGCTTTCAGTGACAGGTTAAAAGGACAAAAATATTCTCCAAGATATACCCTGTAATAGTGACTAAGCTTCCATATTGAAAAAAACCCACAAGTGTTTTGAGATCAATGTTAACCATGCCTTTCTTTTAGTCTATTAACTAGGAATTTAATTAATGAAATATGTATGAATTATATTTTATTGATAAAAAAAACTTAAGTATATTATATAGTAGTAGCTATTTATTTCATGTCCATGTGTCCACTGTCAGACTTATATTATATAAATATTTCATAGCAATAACTAACTACATTTGTGGTATATATATATTAGTACACTATTGTCTAGTGACATTTTTAAATGATGTTTAATATGTTGTAATACTTGAAACAAAGATTGACCTGGAGCCAATCCTTATTGCCGTAATGTAAAAATAGGATATTTTTGTAAATTTGAATTGTAAAGTTGACTTTGTTTTCAGATAATTTGCCTAGATCTGGCAGAAGAAATGTCCTCTCAGAAGCTGGAATCATTTAATGGGTATGAACAGCTAAATATGTAAAAATGTGTTATGCCTTTCACAATAAGATGTACAGTCTAGTTCAGCTTGGACATTAAATCATTGGAACCAGGACTCCAGGAGGGTATAGGGTGACCACATGTTTTCTGCCATTCAGGGACACATTATGAAGCAGATGATATATATACACACATAAACTGATTCACACATGCACACCGTCACATACACATAAAATACATTTTATACACCCTGATTCACATATACTATTATATATTCATTTTTAAGAAGCCTTGGAAAACATGTTGATTTCAGATTTAATAATATACATACACTCGTTACAGACATGAGTAGATATAGAATGTTAACCCCTCTAATACCAGGCATGAGTAGATTCAGAGAATTAACTCCTCTATTACCAGACATTACAAACAGTCACACATACCTGGGGCTGGCTGCAGCTTACTCTGAGTTGGTGTGAAGGAGGGACTAAGCCTATCAGGAGAGGCTTCTGAACTCTCAAGCAATCAGTGAGCAAGAGTGTTGAGAAATCTCTCCTGATTGGCTGAGACCTCCTTCACTCAGACTCCTCATTGAAGAGGGAGGGATTGAGGCTGCCCGGGCCCTGGGACTTAAAGTCCCATTGCGGGACTGTCCCGGGCAATCCGGGACATGTGGTCACCCTAGTAGCGGAATTGTTTTTTTTTTGTTCAGTGAAACAGCACCTTTAATATTTTGGAACACTTAAATGATTAGTAAGTCCTCCTTTTTGCTGCATTTGTTTAAGCTACTGCTTTTTAATAAACTTTTGAAGCCTGCCTCTACTTTTACCAAAGCACAATAAGAAACAATGTGCCTTGGACACCAAACAGCACCATAGTCTGTTTCACAGGCTACTATTAGATTGAGAGTGTGCCAGAGCAGCACCCTCTTCTCCTTCTGGACCAGTGTGTTTTAAATTGTGTTAATATAAGTTTAAATTGTTAAGTAATGTCACTATCCCTTGCTGTAACAGTCCTTTAGAATCTGCTAGTTCTATTTAAATTTAATTCACTCAGTCCAGATATTAAAAAAAAAAAAAAAAAGGCATAAATGCCCCTTTAATAAATGTTGCCTTTTTCACATATGAATAAATAACACCGTGAAAAATAAAACCAAAATTACGTGCTCATATGGTGAAAATAAAATATAAGTGTAGGGCTGAAACAACGAATCGATAAAATCGATAATAATCGATAACGGAAATCGTTGTCGACGATTTCCGTTATCGATTAATCGAGTGATCGATTCGTTGTTGGAGCACTCGGCTCCTTTTACTTACCTCCGCGAGCGTTCCCCGCTTCTGCTACACGCTCTGCACTCTCCGCCTTCTTTTAGCTACGTGACGGATGTGACGCGCTTCAATCAAGACTTCAATAAAGTTTTAAACTTGAAGCTTGGAAGTGGAACGAGTCCGTAGCAGAGGTGAGTATTCTTTGTCTATGTGCGAATCGCTCTATTCGAACAGAGCGATTCGCTCTGTGCGAGTGGCTCCATTCGCTCTGTGCGAGTGGCTCTGTGCGAGTGGCTCCATTCGCACAGAGCGATTCGCTCTGTACTAGTGGCTCCATTCGCACAGAGCGATTCGCTCTGTACGAGTGGCTCCATTCGCTCTGTACTAGTGGCTCCATTCGCACAGAGCGATTCGCTCTGTACGAGTGGCTCCATTCGCTCTGTGCGAGTGGCTCCATTCGCACAGAGCGATTCGCTCTGTTCGAGTGGCTCCATTCGCACAGAGCGAATGGGTAGGAGCCAGGGTAGGAGACTGGGTGCAGGGCAGAGTGGGGGTGGGGATGCAGGGCAGGGTGTGAGTGTGGGTGTAGGGCTGGGTGGGTGGGCAGGGCAGAGTGGGGGTGGGCATGCAGGGTGTGAGTGTGGGGGCAGGGCAGAGTGGGAGACTGGGTGCAGGGCAGAGTGGGGGTGGGGATGCAGGGTGTGAGTGTGGGGGCAGGGCAGAATGTGGGGGCAGGGCAGAGTTGGAGACTGGGTGCTGGGGCACAGTGCAAAGTGCTGGGTGCAAAGTGCCAGGGCTGGGTGCAAAGTGCCAGGGCTGGGGCAAAGTGCTGGGTGCAAAGTGCCAGGGCTGGGGCAAAGTGCTGGGTGCAAAGTGCCAGGGCTGGGGCAAAGTGCTGGGTGCAAAGTGCCAGGGCTGGGGCAAAGTGCTGGGTGCAAAGTGCCAGGGCTGGGGCAAAGTGCTGGGTGCAAAGTGCCAGGGCTGGGTGCAAAGTGCCAGGGCTGGGGCAAAGTGCTGGGTGCAAAGTGCTGGGTGCAAAGTGCTGGGTGCAAATTGCCAGGGCTGGGGCAAAGTGCTGGGTGCAAAGTGCTGGGTGCAAAGTGCCAGGGCTGGGTGCAAAGTGCCAGGGCTGGGGGCAAAGTGCTGGGTGCAAAGTGCTGAGTGCTGGGTGCAAAGTGCATAAATATTGTGTTTGGGTTCTTGTACTTTGAAAATATTGTTTTTTATTACATCATAACAAAATAAGAATGTTAATGTAAAATTTAAGTTGTTTTTTAACATCCAGTTCATTAAATTATTTTAAATAAACGAAAAATTTGCATATTGTTTTTTTTATCCGATTAATCGATTAATCGAAAAAATAATCGGCCAACTAATCGATTATTAAAATAATCGTTAGTTGCAGCCCTATATAAGTGATACTTCCCTGATTCGGACCGCAGCACCCAAATAACACTCTCCTCCAAGTGTTAAAATATAAAACAAACAAAATGTACCTGCGCCCCATCTAAATTTCGTTTGTTTTTCACATATGAACCTCATACTTCATTAGGATAACATATCAAAGTGCTGTACGGTTTCACAGAGTTCATGTTGCTGCATATTGGCAAGACGGTTACAGATGGTAACGTCCAAGTAAATGTGCATTCTCACCTTTTCTGCTTTCCTTGCACAGGTCCAAAGCCAATGCCCTTAATTCATCCCAGAAAATGATTGAGATGTTTGTCCGTACCAAGCACAAGATAGACAAGAGACATGAGTTTGCTCTGGTGGTGGCAAACAATGAGGCCATGTGGGTGAGTATAGGCTGCGGTGATAGTTTAAGAGATTAATGTAAAATACATATATTTTACAGCTCTTTTAAATCAGGCGCCCACCGCCATACAGTATATGGCGGATGTTTGCAACACGGGGCCCCTTCTGCAGATCTCAGTGTTGCTGAATGCCTTGACATTGATGCATTACAGCAACACAGTTTAAGTGAAGAAAGCGTTCTTAGATCACTCTTAGCTTATTCATTGCCATGACATGCTCCCCCTTTTTCTATTCTTTCACTGTTTTGTGAATTTTTCTTTTTTTATTATCTTAAAATCCCTCAGTCCAGCTTTAACCTTTGCACACTATTACAGGGCAGAGTGGCAATGGGGTCAGGAGAGAACTTGAAGTGTGGGCTGTTCTAATTTGCAGATTTTGAGCCACTGTTTTTACTTAACACCCTGACTGGATCCTTTTTGTGCTTTTGCAGTCCATTTTAAACATATGAATTGCATAGGGCCGTGTTTTGTGCTTTAGTATTCCTGCAGGTGGCATTGTTATCTTTATTATTGCCACCATAGCTTTGGATTACCTCCTGGGATGAATGATGCAAGATCTCCCTAGTCTATTTGGCTTAGTTCTCTATTATTTCTCCGCAGCTTTCTGGATTCACCTCTGACCCACGTGAGGTATGCAGCTGTCTCTACGATCTTGAGACCAATGTCTGTGACTCTTTCAGTATCCTTTTCCTTCCTAAGGAAGCCCTCTGCGAAAGTATATTCTGACAACTTCAGTTTACTATACCCAAGGTTATACTGCAGTGCGAGGACTGGTGTGAGAGCCATCAATGGAAAGTGTGTGTGTGGTTTGAACAGTCTTAAATGGGAGCTGCCACATTACAGATTAACCACATTATCATTTCTTACAACTATATGCAAAATACTAATCATGCGCTGTTCTTGTGCTATGTTCAGGGCCGGCCCAAGACTTAATGCCGCCTGGGGCAAAGTTTAAGGTGCCGCCCCTTCAAAAGTGCCGCCTGGGGCAATTGCCCCACTCAGCTCCATTGTAGGGCCCTGGCTATGTTTGAGAACTACCTACCTCCGGGTGCCGGCACTTCTATGGTGGAGCACCGAAATGTTATGTCAATACCTGGGAACTTCTGGACTACCCGGAGCCTTCCCTTGTGGGACGCGCCCAGGACTGCACACTGACGTCGGCGGGCAGTCCCCATGACGTTAATGGGAGTTCCCCCATTTAAAGGAAAAATGGGTGGGGAGCGGGGCGTGTCAACACCCTGCTCCTGCGTCCCGGAGGATTTGGGTCTTGAACCGGAGAACCAGTACTCACCCGACAATCTCCAGGTCAAACTCGGAGAGTTCCCGGGTATGGTTATGTTACGCTTGCCGGAGAGAAGGATCCAAGTCCCTTGCAGAAATAATGAAAACGGAACAAAAACACCTGCCAGGTGCCCGGAACTGCATGTCCAGGGCATCAGGCGACACGAACTGTGCATCCCTGTGCAAAACCCCGAAAATAGACTGCACCCCCACTTTAAAGACCTAAAGTGGGGGGAAAAAGTGCAGCCTATATTCAGGCCAATACGGTATATGGCTGCAAGACTTAGTACTATTCTTTTTAATGTCTAGCATGTCTCTGACCTACGAGGATTAAAATGTAAAAATTGGTTTGACATCGGTTCGATTGTGACTTCATGCAGACTTCCTTGAACAGGGAAGTCTTTCTAAAAATGGATTACATATAAAGTTAAAGAAAACCCTCCCTTTTTGTTCTTTTTACATTGACAAAAAAATTACTTAAAGTTCACTTAACTCCATTGTTCAGATTTAGAAGGACTTTTCAACCTTATGTAAGTAGCACATGATAGTGTGATGTCGGAAATATACATAATGTTTGCCTTTTTATTCTCTTTATCCTTGACAGAACCTATTGAATTGCAGAAATAGATTAATGTGATTTAGTTTGGCACTTATGGTTCAGTTATTTATTTTTTTGCACAGGTAAGCATGGTCAAATAATATTACGCTGTTGTTTGTGTATCACAGAGTTGTCACCATTCCTGGAACACAAAAAATACGTTTTATTGCTGATATGTATAGTTTTAATACAAGTTTGGTTTAGTGACCTCCCACGAAGAAACATTGTTAAGCTTTACTGTTTTCTGCTGAGACATACAGGCAGTCACTTTTCCCTCGTGAAACGAATGCATTGTTCCGGACTAAATTTTTCTTTTTTTTTTTTTTTTTTCTTTTTTTGGTTTTCTCTCTCACATGATGAAGCCAACAGAGGACTGAGTTCCCAGTTACAGATAACGTGCAAACCATACCTCCTCCCTATGTAGTGAGGATTATCTTGATATACAGTCGTCCGGCCTCTCAACCACCATTGACCCTTACAGAGAACATGAAGGTAAAGAGAAGTATAGTTTCCAGCCAGAAAGTAAAGCCATTGTTTTTAGGTAGATTAAGGTGAGCTTAAACATACTGCTTTTTATAATGCACAAAAACAACAACTATTATATATATATATATATATATATATATATATATATATATATATATATTATAGTATAAAGCATAGAATATATATATATATGTAGGGAGGAGGCTTGCTGTCAGGCCTCTCCAGTGGTCCCAGTGATGGAGGTTTCCGTCACAGACCTGTTTTAAGTGGAGTTGGGCGACTCAACAAATATTTGTGTCCTTGCAATACAGCAGCTCACCCAAATATGTGTATACTTATGCTAGGGAGCTTTAAGATGTATCCTGTCACAGAATTTGTGGTGTCTTACCCACATAGCTCTATGAGAGTGATTGTGGTGCCATTTAATGCTAAGTCAGTGATTGCAAACAGATGATTTTGCAGCACCTGTCAGACTACTACAACTCCTACAATCCTCATACAGCTTGCACCTAGTCAAATAGGAAAAATGTTGGTTACCCCTGAGGGAGAGAAATGTCAGTGAATTCCCATTGACCTAATTTATTACAAAAATGTGCTTTTAGGCCTTTCCTGGTTAGTTTTGTGAACCCAGACAGCCATTTTACCACTAGATATTAATTAGTTCATTGTTTGTGTACTTTTCTTTTCTTCCATATACCGGACTGCTGGTTAGTCAGAATTACACTGAATGAAAGGAACATAAGCTTGTTTATCAGAGGTTTTCTAGTACATAGAGCCAGTGTCATCACGTTAACATTCATAATACCAAAACCATTGTTCATTTCTGAGAAGTACTCAAGTCTGGTTCGGTTCTGAAATCATGACATTCTTATTTCCCGTCAGTCTGTTCTCATGCTACTTTCAAATTAAAATTGGCAAAATGGCAGATGGCATTTGCATAGATGCAAAGGTTGCATACTTATGCAAATATTTATTTAAAGACCTAATGATTATTCACCCAGCTAGAAAATGTGTTGCAGTACAGACAGATTACAGAAAATAAAAATATATCTCTTATTTTACGTACATGTTATGGTATAATTATATATATATTCTGTTCTGCTTTTATGACAAAAAAGCTATGTTGTCATTGATTGGTTATTCACTTATTTTCTCACAGAAAATGCTGCAATGTCCATATTTTTTCTTTGATGTAATTTATATTCACAATGGAACAGAGGAGGACGAACTGAGCTGGAAGGTGAGAGTTGACTGTGGAAATACAAAGTGTGATACTGCTGACCACTTCTTTTAAGGTCTTAAAGGGACAGTCCTTGACCCCCTTACTATAGAAGAATGCATATTTTAGTACAAATAATAAAACACTTACCTAACACAGAAGCTGGAACCCTGCTAAAAATTTTCTATTCTTTCATTATTTAAAATTTTCTTTCCACCGATTAGTGCTTCAGCCAAATTACTCCATAAGACCAAAAGTATGCGGGCATCCATCCTGATTATTGAGTTTAGGTGTTTCAGCCACATCCATTGTTAACGGTTGTATAAAATCAAGCACATAGGTAGCCATGTCTATAGATAAACATTGGTAGTGGGAACTACTGAAAGGATCAGTGACTTTAAACATAACACTTCACCAGAATCAGGAATCTGCACACACCCCACAGGAACTCAGGTGCTTTAGCTGTGCCAGGAAGGGCCAGCTCCCCAGTAAATCAAAATAGAAAAAGGCTCCAGGCACTCAAGGGTTCCATCAGGAAGATTTATTGAAGGAGAAGGACAACAACATTTCGACCTCACGATGAGGTCTTTATCAAGTTGGTAAACTTGATAAAGACCTCACCATGAGGTCGAAACGTACACGTACACGTACACGTACGCATCCATCAAATAGAGGTCAGATAATAACAAGCTGCAGGGGACCTGGATCCTCTTCTCTGGCAGCCAGCCAGCATCTGTGGTATATCTGGGGGTATAAGGCATATCAGGGGATATAAGGCATATCAGAGAGAATAGTGGCATATCAGGGGGGTATAAGGCATATAGGGGATATAAGGTATATCTAGGAGGCAGTGGGGCAAGCCTGGCCTCAGATCTGCTATTTGTTTTTAACATCTTATTTTAAATAAACTAAAAATTACCTTTATTTTTTGTATCAGATTAATCGAACAAATAATCGGCCAACTAATCGATTATGAAAATAATAGTTGCAGCCTTAATAACACTCCTAAATCTTGTGTAAAGCCGTTCCAGAAGAGTGAAGGCTGATATAGCTGCAGAGGGGATGCAACGCCTATGGTTTTGGAATAGGATGTCCAGTAAGCTCATATAGGCATGATGGTCAGGTATCCGCATACATTTGGTCAAGTGGTGTACTTGCAATAAAAACATCAAAATGTTAAGTTGCCACATACCTATCCTATGCTTTAAAGGCTGGAGTTTTGCTTTAAGTCTGAAGCTTGCTTTTTACACAGAGTGACCAGAGCACCCCTTTAAAAAAAAGTGCTGTTTCACCTACCCTTCAAAAATGTTGTAACTAAATGCAGCACTAGAAATGTCCTTGCTAGGAGTGTTGAATTTGCAGTTCCTTCCTATAAATAATTATTTAATCCTGTAAAAAATTGTCCTGTTTGTAATTTTTTCCCCAAGGACTACTGCATAATAAAGTAGTCACCCAAAAAGCACCTATCTTATGTATTAAAGTACATATGATGCATAGAGTGTGATAAGGGAAAGCCTAGTATATCCCATAGTTTTTATGAACCTTTCCTGATCTTTATTGCTCTTCTCGAATAGGACGTGTTTGAGTTCTTCAGCAGTCTGGACACCAAAGGGACCAGCTACAAATACGAAGTTTCAATAACAGGCCCAGCCCTGGAGCTACATAACTGTATGGCAAGGCTGCTTGCTCACCCCCTCCAGCGCCCGTTCCAGAGCCATGCAGCCTATAGCCTACTAGAGGAAGAAGAGGGGAGTCCTGAAGGGGAAGTGACTGTGTAAATTTATTTTATAGGAGATGTCCCACAGCCAATGCTCCATTTGCTTTGTTCAAATATAACGTAAATGTGTGTGTTTTTGTTGTTTTTTTAATATGTGACTTACATTTTACAAATGGGTAGTTCAGATTTTATAAAGTGATATATATCTTTATAGAATGCAATGGAAAAAACTTAGATAAGGTAGTTCCCGCGGTTAATTATGTGTGTTAACCAATCTAGGCCTACAAACCATAGACAATAGCATATATTTTCAAGCATGCTTGTTGTTTCTTTATTGGGTAGCCTTTTCAACTTATATTTGCAAAAGTCACTCGACCCAGCTGTATATATTTTTAGAAGTAAAAAAAACGTACACAGTTTGTGCCTCACAAAATATGTAATATAGCTGCATACTGTTTTGGAACTTGAACATTTGTTCAGTTGGGGACTGCAAACCAATAATAAAACATACTGCTAAATATTAAGCTTTCAATAGAGCAATTCTAGTGTTTTGTGAAGGAGGTTTTCTACACTTAGGAGCAATAAACAAGTATTGAAAACAAAGTATGATTTGCTATTTGATAATTTAGCCCTAATTTAACAGAATATACTGTATCTGCCACCTGCAGAAAATACAAATCATAGTATGTTAATGTAATAAATGATGAAAGCCTATATATAATTGAACATTCGCTTTGTTTGTAACATTGGTCACCCTTTTTTTTAACCCCTTGATAACAATTGCCGGTCCGGGCACGTCACGGAAAAACATGTTGTTAACGACAAATGACGATTTTTTTTACCCAAACGGAGGCATTCAGCGACGCCACGATCGGCATCAGGGGCCATGTCTGGCCCCTCCCGGGGCGTCAACATCCGCCATACAATGTATGGCGGCGGACGCCCGTTTTAAAAGCGTTTAGGAGGAACAATGATCACCTCCTAAACTTAAATGGTGTCGCTGGAATGCCTCAATCAGGAGGCATCCAGCGACACCAAACACTTACCTTAGGATGGACTGTGATCGCTCCGGAGAGCGGTCACAGCCGCAGCTGCCGGTGATCTTCGCCATCAGCAAGATTGCGGCGGCCCGGGAAAAAAAACAATAAAGACGAAAGAGTTTGCTAGAGAGAGAACTCTGGCTCCACTTGTAGGTTGAATACAGGTACTGCATTCAACCATGCAAGTCAATGGAGCCCAGCTTTCTAATCACAGTGTGATTAGTAAAAATAAATTAAAAAATAAAATAAAATTAATAATAATTAGAAAAAATAGTAAAAAAAACAGTACAAGTTGAAAAAAATGTAAAAAATGTTTTAAAAAAGGCAAAAAAAAATTAAAATATATATATAAAAAATATATTTTTGTGAGCAAGTCCTAAAATTAGCACATTAGCTTAAAACAATTCTCGCATGGAAAGAGTTAAAATACTGGCATATTAAATGCCCATGGGGTGTCTACTTTTAAAAAATGTATGATTTGATGGGGTAAATTGAATTGGCCGGGTTCAACAAGGTCCCAAATAACACGGGGGGAAGGATGGCCACACATCTAATTTCCAATTAGAAAAATGCACACGTACCAAATGTGGCCTTTTAGTTCCCCCCAAAAAATGACAAACCCATGCATGTGGGGTATCACTGTACTCAGGAGATGTTGCTGAAGACATATTGGGGTGTCGTGTGACAGCGGCATATACCAGGAGCTGTAAATTCATACATTAAGTAGGTGTGTGTGGGAAAAATACACACACAAAAATACTACTGCAAACTTTGAAAAAATGCTGGTGGTAAAATGTGTGCATGCAAAGAGTTAAAATACCAGCATTTAAAATACCCTATGGTGTCTAGTTTTCAAAAATATGGTTTTGTTGGGCTCACTGAAATGGCCCGGCTCAAAGATGTACCAAATAGGGCATGGGCAGTGGTTCCCCAAATGCCAAAGTTCAACATTGAAAAATGTGCATGTCCCAAATGTGGCCCTTTTGCCCCCAAACAGCCAGGCAAAATCATTCATGTGGGGTATCACTGCGCTCAGGAGATGTTGCTGAACACATATTGGGGTGTTTTGTGATAGTGACATATACGAGAACTTTTTAATTCATACCTGAAGTAAAATGTGTGTGACAAAACAAATGCAAAAAAATGACTACCACAAAGTTTGACAAAGACTGGTGGTAGATATGGTGCATGGAAAGAGTTAAAATACTAGCATTTGAAATACCCTGGGGTGTCTAGTTTTCAAAAATATATGGCTTTATTGGGCATACTGAAAATGGCCCAGCTCAACGATGTACCAAATAGGGCATGGGCAGTGGATCCCCAAATGCCAAAGTTCAACATTGAAAATGCGCATGCCCCAAATGTGGCCCTTTTGCACCCAAACAGCCAGGCAAAATCATTCATGTGAGGTATCGCTGTACTCAGGAGATGTTGCTAAACACATATTGGGGTGTTTTATGATAGTGACATATACCAGAACCTGTTTATTCATACCTAAAGTAAAATGTGAAAAAACAAATGCAAACAAAATTACTACCATAAAGTTTGACAAAGGCTGATGGTAGAATTAGTGCTTGGAAAGGGTTAAAATACTAGCATTGGGAATACCCTGGGCTGTCTAGTTTTCAAAAATATATGACTTGATGGGGTAAATTGCATTGGCCGCCTTCAAAGATACCCGAAATGGCACATGAGGTGAAGAATTACCAGATTTGGAAAAAATGGCTTTGAAAAAGCAGAACGCTACCTGTACTTTTTGCCCCATAATGTGTAGAAAAAAGCAAAAAAACATAAAAACTTTGGGTATTTCTAAACTCTGGACAAATAGTAGAATCTATTTAGCAGGTTTTTTCATTACCTTTTATAGATGAGTAAAAGATTTTTCAACTAAAAGTTAGAAACAGTCATTTTTTTCTAAATTTTTCACCATATTTTATACTTTTTTTTTAATAGTAAATAATATGATGCAATCAAAACAATGTCATCTAAAGAAAGCCCTTCTTGTCCTGAAAAAAACAATATCTAATGTGTGTGGGTTCAGTAAACGGGAAAGAAGAAAATTACAACTAAACACGAGCAGCGCAGAAATGTTAAAACGGCCATTGTCACAAAGGGTACAAAAAGTAAAATCAGCCTAAATGAGGGGGTTAACCCCTTCAGTACCGGGACGTACCTGGTACTTCCTGGTTAACAGTCACCGGTAGACCGGGACGTACCAGGTACGTCTCCTCCAAAAAACGCCCCCACATCACCACAATCACGGTGATCGTGGGGGCGATGCTGCTGCTGTCTGCCCAGGACTCCTGGGCAGACAGCACAGCCTGTCTAAGCCCGCCCCCAAGCCTACGATCACTCCCACGGAGTGATTTTGTAGGCAGAAACAGCGATTGCAGAAAGATCTGCAATCGCGGTTTCAGCTGCCACAGGCAGCTTCAGGGAAGGGGGGGGTGTTGAATGGGTCCCCACGCAAGTGTGGGGACCTGATCCAACACCTCCCTGCTGCTTGATCGCTCCATGAGAGCGTCAGTGCAGCGTTAACCCCTTCAATACCGCGATCCCGGCATTGAAGGGGTTAATTCCCGTTTTGTAGGGGCCTCTGCTGCTGGTGGTCTGCCTGGAAGCCCATTTTTTTCAGGATGCTCCGGACAAATATCCAATCTCATACACAGTTTGATTGCCCCCAGTCTTCTGACTCCTGAGATGAGCTTCCCCGTTTCTTCCTCTTCTTGGTCCGATCAACTCTAAACCTAATAGATAAAGTACCAGAAACAAAACCAGATCCTTTCCAGGGTCATTCCAGGAAACCACAGACCTTCCCTATTCATGATTCCCTTTCGGAGATCTTTTCAGATCAGTGGAAAAACCCAGACAGAAGATTTCTCACCTTCAACAGAATTAAGAAATTGTTTGATAAAAAGGCCACAGATACCTGGTAGGTTCAGAAGGTGGATGCTGTGGTAGCCAAGGCCACTAAAAAGACGGCCATTCCTTTGGAAGACGCATCTCATTTCAAAGATCCTATGGATAGGAAGGCTGAAAATGCTGCAAAAGAGGTCTTTGAAGCTGCCACAGCAAATTTTCATCCATCAATTGCTGTTGCCTCAACCTCTCGAGCGATTAGAACTTGGATCCAACAGGCGGTAGAGGACCTTGCCTCTATTCCGGGAGCTGAACAGGCCGCAAGAAGCTTGTATGACACCTGCTTCGCAGTCGATTTTATCTCTGATGCTGTTATGAAATCAGTACGTGCTTCTGCTAAAGCCAAGGCGTTGTCAGCCATATCTAGAAGAGCTCTTTGGCTTATATAGTGGACGGCAGAAGCCATCTCTTCTGGCTACTTCAGGGAAGGGGACCGCTCTGTTTCAGGTCCAATTATTTCAGACCACTAAGAGAGAGGCACAACTACAGGTCTAAGTCCTCAAGGCAGGATTTCCAGTCCTTTCGTGGCAATCCTTACTCAAGAGGTAGATTCCAGAAGGGCAGGGGAAGAGGCAAGGATGATAAAGCAGCAAGATTCTGACGCCAGTCATCTTCAGGTGGGAGGCAGACTGATTTTCTTTTTTCACGCCTGGGAAGAGATAACACTAGACCCCTGGGTTTTTTGTATCATCAAATAAGGTTACACATTGGAATTTACTCACCTTCCAACCCGGAAATTCCTTCTTTCCACACCACCTGCAAACCCTTGGAAAAGAACATGGTTTTTTCCACGCTCAAGGATTTCATTCGCAAAAGGGCACTTATTCCGGTTCCTCATCAGGAGATAGGGGAAGGGACCTACTCATGTTTTTATTGTGCCGAAACCGTCTGGGAAGTTCAGGTTGATCATCAACCTGTGGTCAGTCAACGACTGCATCATATACAACAGAGTTCGTATGAAGTGCCTGAAATCCACCACAGAGATCATATCTTCGGGTGACTTCATGGTCTCTATAGACCTTCAGGATGCTAACTGAAAATACAAAACAAAGTAGCGCACATCTACGTGGAGAATATAGAAAATATACTTCACAGATGGAATTCACAGATGTATTTTTTGAGCAATTGTTTGCTCCAAAGGCAGGTGCTCAGGAAATCCTTCCTTACATAAGAACCTCTGTCCGAGAAATGTTCTTGATAGAAGAGGATACTCAAATATTTAAGAAGACAGACAGCAGTATATTGAGTATAGCAGCACTTTAATTTATAAAAAAAAAATAACATCCACTCTTACATTAAAAGAAATGGAGTCCAGTTTCCACAGTCAGCGTCCTGGGAGTGAAGTCTTTCACCGTGATGTAGTGTAACACTTCCTCATCCGGCTTGCTAACTCCTCCGTAACGTGGCGTAGGAATGTAATGAGGTAACGGCACAACACGTTTCGCTATGATAGCTTCTACGCGGTGCTTACGAGGGCTGTCTGTCTTCACTCCTTATATAGTCGTGGTCCATTAAGTTAATTGGAGATGATTCCCTACCTTTACAAATGAATAACAATGAGTGGATGTTGCTATATCAACAAAAGTAAGTACCGTATTTGCTCGATTATAAGACGACCCCGATTATAAGACGACCCCCCAAAATCAAAATATTAATTTAGGAAAAAAACAAAAAGCCTGAATATAAGACGACCCTATAGGAAAAAAAGTTTTACCAGTAAATATTAATTCATGTAAATATATTTTTTAAATTTCCTTTTATTTGCCAACCTGCCCCCCCAGTTATGCCACTCTGCCCCCAGAAATGCTTTATACCCCCCCTATTTGCCACTCTGCCCCATGATATGCCTTATACCCCTATATGCCACTCTGGCATATAGGGGGTTAAAAGGCATATCATGGGGCTGAGTGGCATTTAGGGGGTTAAAATGCATTTCTGGAGGTATATATGCATATCATGGGGCTGAGTGGCATATAGGGGGTTAAAATGCATTTCTGGAGGTCCAGAAATGCATTTTAACCCCCTATATGCCACTCAGCCCCATGATATGCCTTTTAACCCAGCATGTACTGGCTGCCTTGGCTTGATAGGAGTGTGATTGCTGCTAACAGCAATCACACTCCTATCAAGCCAAGGCAGCCAGTACATGCTGGAACCTGGGGATGATAGTAGTGGGATTACAGCCTCCCTATGCCATGCTACAACCCCCACCCCCCTTACACATCCATGCTATCACACACAAACACACATTCACAAACATTTAAATACTCATTCATTCCATTAATCACACATACTTCACACATTAATCACACATACTTACCCAAAAACCCTCCCCCACCCCCTTACCTGAACTGCAGATCTCTCACTCGAAGACTTCTGCAGGGGACCGGCTGTACCAGCAACTTCTCTGGCCCCGCCTCCAGAGGAGGGAGGGGGAGATAGAGTTCTGTGAGGAAGCTACAAGCTTCCTGTCCTCCTGCTTCTAACGGAAGAGACGCTGCTCGCGACCGGTAAGCAGCATGGCCCCAGCCATTTTTTTGGGGTCTGATTAGAAGACGACCCTGATTATAAGACGAGGGGTATTTTTCAGAGCATTTGCTCTGGAAAAAACCTCGTCTTATAATCGAGCAAATACGGTATATCTCCATACATTAATCACTCCTATAGACATGTTAACATCATTGCAGTGTCATCAGTGTTTTACTGTAATGGAAAATACCATGATTCTAAAAAAAGGAGAATTTTTTTTTTTTTTTTAAAAAGAGTAACCAGAACTTACAAAAAATTATGCAGCTCAAAATCACTGTTTAAACCCTTTGGTAGAAGTGTAATTAAAAATTACCCTCATTTCTTGCTGACCTAATTTTTTAGGGAGATCATCTCCCCTCCATGATCTCTTAACCAAAATTAACCCCATACATTTTAAACCCTTAGGATTTTTTAAATGACATGTATTAAAATGAGCTGAAAGACTTTGTTTCAAAAAAACATTTCTAATGTTGCGAATATGCTCTTCTATTCTGATGTGTAGTGGACGTGAAGTCTTTCCTATATATTGGAGCCCACATGGACAGGTTAACAAATAAGTTACATTTTTAGAATAACATGTTATTTCTTTAATTGGGTATTGTCTACACAATTTTTGCTTATTTGCATGTTCCTATCAGAAGAGACCACCAGAGATTTCTCAGACTGGCTGTTCCCTCTCCTCAGGGAATCGAGCATTATCAATTTCAAGCCCTTCCATTTGAAATAGCTTCAGCGCCAAGGATATTCACAAAGATCGTGTCTGTTGTCGTGGCCTTCCTGAGACGGAGGGGCATAAAGGTGGTCCCATACCTCGACGATTGGCTCATCATCGCAGCCTCAGTTCCCCAACTGCAGTCCCACTTAGCAGTATCTCTTCAGATCCTCCAGAGTCTGGGATGGTTAATCAACCTGGAAAAGTCTCAGTTGCTTCCAAACAGGGGACTTACGTTCTTGGGGATGATTCTAGATTCAGGGACACAGAAGACATTTCTCCCTGGAGACGAGCTGAAGATTAAGGGAATTCACACGCTTGGTTCTGAAGAACAAAAAGGTGTCCATCAGGTCCATAATATCCCTACTCGGCTTAATGACTTTGTCTATTTCAGCGGTTCCTTGGGCGCTCGCTCATGCACAACCCCTTCAACAGTTCCTGCTAGACCACTGGGATCGGTCCATCACATGATTACACAAAAAGATTCTTCTCTCCCCTCTCGACCTTACATTACTCCACAGGAATCAGGGCTTCATATCAACTATCTAGAATTACTGGCAGTTTGGAGGGCCTTCAAGTTCCGGTCCCCAACTATGCGCCATAGGTCAATCCGAATTCTTTCAGACAATATCACTTTGGTGGCCTATCTCGCCAAGCAAGGGGGCACAAGAAGCAGACGCCTGCTGACCCTGACCACGCAAATCTGCAGGTGGGCAGAGTTCAACCAATGCACACTCTCTGCTGTTTACATCAGAGGGGCCTTGAATCACGAGGCAGACTATCTAAACAGACAAGCGGTGGTCCCGGGAGAATGGAGCCTAAACAAGGATGTATTAGACTTCATCACGAAGAAATGGGGCACTCCCCAGATCGACCTGATGGCCACAATTTAATCAAGCAGATGGAGGATTTTTTCTCTTTTTCGCCGGTTGGTCAGCCCCGAGCCCTAGAAGCTCTCTCTCAGTCCTGGGACTTTGGCCTGGCATACGTTTTCCCCCTATTACTTTTATTTCAAAAGTTATTTGCGAGATACAAGAAAGCTCCCACAAGTTCATTATCATCGTTCCTTTCTGGTCTCGAAGAATCTGGTTCTCAGACCTAATCCACCAGGCAATAGATTAACATCTCCGCCAGGTGAAGGACATTCTCCCACAGGGCCCTGTACTCCACCCAGATCCCTCCCGTCTCTACCCATCGGCATAGCTTCTGAAAGGGAGATCCTGACCTTGAAGGGTTTATCTACTTCAGTGGTAGACACTATCCTCTCCAGCCGGAAGAAAACGACTTCGGCCAAACATCAGAAGATCTGGAGATCATTTGTAACCTGGTGCAACGCAAATAAGGTTGCCTCCCCCTCCATCCAGGAGGTCCTGCATTTTTCCAAGACGGCTTTGATAGTGGTTTAAAACCAGCCAATATTAAAGTTCAGATTTCGGCCATAAGGCGTTTTCTAGATTACAACCTGGCACTCCATCCCTGGATCGCAAGATTTTCCAAAACAATGTGCAGACTCCATCCTCGGTTCCATTCGTCAGTTCCTCCATTAGACCTCAAATCTCGTCTTAAGTCAACTCACCTCGTCACACTTTGAGCCTCTAGAAGAAACTTCACTTAAGCTTCTTACCTACAAGGTTGTCCCACCGGTGGCCCTCACTTCCGCTAGGAGGGTGAGTGAGCTCCAGGCTCTCTCAAGGGTGGAGCCCTTTCTCAGAATTCTTCAAGACAGAATAATCCTTTGTTTTCCACCTGAATTTCTCCCGAAAGTGGTCTCGAGTTTTCACTCAGATCAGGATATCATTCTACCAGACTTTTGTCCGGACCCCAAAAATCCCAAAGAAGTGGAGCTCCACTCTCTAGACATGCAGAGATGTATGCTGATTTACCTATCTCGTACGCACTCATGGAAGAAGTCAAATTCCCTCTTCCTGTCTTTTGCAGGGATCTGTAAGGGAATGTCGGTTTCCAAAGCTCCCATAGCCCGCTGGATTAAAGACACCATCGCTGAATGTTATATCTCTGCAGGACAAGAACCTCCCTCCGGACTGAAGCCACACTCGACTAGATCCGTCTCAACTCTCCGGAATGAACCCTTCTCTTACATGCAAGGCAGTGACCTGGAGGTCAATTCATCAGGCACTACAGGCTGAATCTGCATACCTTGGCGGAATCTCAATTCGGTCGACGTGTCCTTCAGACTGGAATCCTTCCCTCCCTATCTTGCTAATTCTTCACCTGTGCCACCTGGAATGGCAAGGAAATTGAGAATTCTTACCTGGGATTTCCTTTTCCTTGTCCATTTCCAAGGTAGCACATTTAGCTGCCACCCATTAAAGTTACCTTTGTTGAATTGTTTTTTTTGTCTGAGTCTGTCTTTTTAACCACACTGGAGATGAAGGGGGTTTTGTTTTTTAGTTTTTTGTTTTTTTTTTTAATAGAGTTTCCTGCCCTTCTTCACCTGTGCCACCTTGGAAATGGACAAGGAAAAGGAATTGATCCAAATCAATTTATAACTTATTTGAAATGTGCGATTCTGGATTTTTGTTGTTATTCTGTCTTTCACTGTTCAAATAAACCTACCATTAACATTATAGACTGATCATGTCTTTGTCAGTGGGCAAACATACAAAATCATCAGGGGGATCAAATAATTTTTTCCTTCACTCTATGCATAATATAAATCTATTATATCTGAATTCAACATGGTTCCCAAAGCTTCGTAATAATTTCTATAATATAAAATGCATTTTATGTACTGTATATACATACGCAAATCAGTGTGTATGTGGGATATAGATATATATCTATATATAATATACGCCTGTGTGTGTAATCTCATCCACTCCATACCGTGTCTGTGCACTGGTAGCAAGCAATATCACGGCAGTTTTCAATTGGTTTTGACAGCATACGCTGCCCGTCAGTTGGAATAGCTGCCCTTACTATCAGATGTAGTATATGTGCCATGCAACGCAAACACAGTCCCCATCTCTAACTGCTTTCACCAGTTTGCTGCCTCGTCGGTCACCACCACCCCCACTGCTGTGCCTTCTTACGGTCCAATCCACTGCACCAGCTGCCAAAATGTGAGCCGATGTGTTTTGCTCATCAACATTGACAATATTCTTTTGTAGTTGGACACAAGGTGGAGATAGGCTCACTCCTGGAGCAAGACTAGACCTTCCCTCTTCTTGCTTATGTTCTTCCAGACCAAAATTAGATCTATTGCTACAAACTAAAGGTTGCGTTTTCTGCACTACACTATGGACACTTGCAGTATGGTAGACAAGCATCAATCTCAGCCTCAACACCGTAACAGTCACTGACTGTCTCACACTCCAACTCTGTCTGTAACTGCTGCTGCCAACAAGTTGAAATGGCGTCAGCATGCTTATATTTCTAATGCTGGTTTGAAAGAGTGGAAAAAAGGGGGAAAGCCCCCCTCACAGGTTGTTGAGACCATCAATTACAGCCATAAACCATCAATGATACCATACCCGACCCCCCCCCCCAATTGTTGGCTATTTCTTCCTACGTGTTATTTATATATACCCTCCTATACACAGCCTCTTGCCATTTTACCTCCTCAAAGAGCGGCAAGACAGGTTGTAATGGCAGATATTTAGCAGTTTGTTTTTTTGGGAACCCAACTCGTTATCACAGATTCCTACAAAACACACAATTTTCCGAGATTCTAAGCCTACCTCCCCAGGTAGCAAGTGTGGTTACTCTACAGTTTAAAAGGTATGAAAAGCAAAATGTGTTTATTAACAATGCAATGAACAACAAGTGAATCATCTTGGATAAATTTATTTCATAATTTTTATATAAACAGTTAATTGTTGAATAATTTACACTCAGCATGTTTCCGTTTAATAGTCAAAGATATTTTTTGTACATGACTTTTAGCTCTAATATGAAAACATTGAAAAAATAAACCAAGCTTTTTTGTGTCATTTTGTTTTTACAACTTTTTTGCTATTTTTTCTTTTTTTATATCTACTAATATTTTTTTTCACAAACCATGGCACATAGGATATTCATCTATCTATGATATGATTGTGTGTGTGTGTGTGTGTATGCGCACACCCACACACAGTTCTACTTAGATAGATATAGATTTTTTTTGATCCATAAATTTAATGTCAACATCTCCCCTGCCAGAGATTTTGGGTTGGGGAATACAGATTTCCTCTTCTGGCAGGTTCATGAGGTATTTGATGTGGCTAGGAAAAGGAAGGGGGCAAAGAGCACTTTTCAAGGATTGAGCACAAAAGCAGCAAAACAAAAGGAACCTTTTCATGACATAAAAGTGGAAAAGGTTCTACACAAAGTGACATTAAAATAATTCTAAGTGGCAGGAACACTGAAGAATTTTAGTAACTATTACAGTTTCAAGCACTATATGCACCCGAAAATTAAATATAGCATTATATATAAAATTATCCCAAAATCCTAGCGTATACTTGTCTGTGTGAACATAAAGCCATAAAGGGCATTTATCCCCCAATCTTTCTTTTTCTAAGTATGAGTGTGTTTGTTCCAACTATCTTTCTGCAAACATAAGTGAAATTTTCTTTTTAATGGCTGCTTCCTGGTGTTAGCCGGGTATCTAGCCTGGCTTTGGGGACACGTTTACGCGTGCCCAATATAGTCTCGCCTTCTATTTCACTGGTGTGAAAGCTTGGCTAGGTTACCAGATGATAATGGAAGGGGCAAGCAAGCATTTCACCAAGGAACCCTTTACAGCTAAGAGGGTGGCATAAAATATTTTAATGGCTCAAGACTGTTAAAAAGACAGCAATAAGTGTGCATGGCCAGCCACAGAGGATGCTTTTCATAATGCTTTCCTCCATTAGTGACATCATTCACAGTTAAACCGTCCTACCAGCCACTCCTGCCAAACTGAAAGAGCCAGAGCTAAGCAGTTTTATTGGTATGGAGAGGTGGACCAAAAGGCAACAAAGTGTGGTCTTAAATCAATTTTCTAGCGGCTGCTACACGCATTTGCATGTAAACAGTGAAATCTTCTTTTATAGGTAGTATATTCATTCATTGCCTCTGTAGGATCTCTAGGAGTAAGGATGAGTGTCAGAACAGCAATGGATTGCAGTTTTGGGAAACCCGGCCAGTGTTGTTCACCCAGATACACTAGGTATTATGTCTAAAGAGTAATTCTAATGCAGCCAATTTGTGGGAACACACTAGAACTGATCTTTTTACACAACCTCATTCTAACTTCCCAAACATTATTACCACTCTAGAATGTTCCATTTGCCAATAATATGCAGGGGGAGCCCTGCTCACATTTAAAAACGCAACATACATTTTGACTTTGAAAGGGTTAGTGGCAGCTCCCTCTGATGCGCAGGATAGCATTATTTAGTTTGCCACCAACGGATGTAAATGGCTTAATGTTACATCTACTATAAAACTAACCTTAAGGGAAGAAGCAACAACATATATCATAAGGTGCTTTTTAAATACACAGATTAATCAGGACAGGGAGGGGACATGTTAATTAAAAAAAAATATATATATATATAAATCCATTCTGCATCTGAGGGACTGTAAAGAGGCTATTAATACAAAAATTTGGACTTAACATCACTCACAGTAAAAAATGTAGAACAATGCAAAAACATTTAGTCCATTGCTTGGGTGGTAATAAAAATGTTTAAATAATATTTTACATTTATCCGAGAAAAAATATTGGGTCTACAGCTAAGGCTCATTACAGCAGATGAGGAATTAGCATATACTGAATAACCCTTTTTACTGATAAGTAGGTGAAGCAGTAAGAGGTTAAACTCATGCCAAACACCTTGCACTCATAACAAAGTAGTTATTTCAAATTTCAAAAGGACCTCAGCCTAACAAGGATAACATTGACAGGTTTGATTAAAGGATCCAAGAGGTAATCTTTACATTTTTTCTGAAAAAGAAAAAACCTAGTAAGATAATATCAACCATCACAAAAAAAATGAAAATTATATTCACATTATACTTAAACAACACAAGCAATTAACATCTGCAGAAGAGCTTCTCCAAGGGTGATCCCTGCCAATGACTCCTAAAGAAAAAAGCAGCAGTACTGAAAATTAAAATACCCCACAACGCCTTGATTATACAATACTGATTTTAACAGTAAAAGAAAAAAAAAAAAAAAAACTACCAGTGGGGAACAAAAAAAATAAAATTCTAAAAAGAGTAAGGAGCTTTACTGATCGACTGTAGTACACTTGATAAGTTCTTTATTTAAGTCCACCACTGGTCATGGGGAACATGAGTCTACCAAATCAGTCATTTAGCACTGCCACAGTGTCAGGCCAAATCTCAGACAATATTAACAAGACAAAGTGCATTTAAAACTATACACACACATTGTATATTAGAATATATATTCTAAAACCGATGAAGTACTGCTGCATGGGAAATCACTACAATTCCATTTTGGAATAGATTCCATGATTTGGTGCATGCACACTACCCCATCTTTGCACGCAGAGATTTCAAGAGCTAAGAAGAGCTAAGAAGATTACACGGTGTGTCATGGTATAGTTAAATATACAATAATAAAAAAGCAGTCAGAGTTAGAATAAAAAAAAAAAAAAAAAAAAAAAAAAAAAAGGAACCAAAGGTCAACAATATCAATCATTGAAACCAAGAAAACTAGGTTTTACACATACATGTATGTATAAAACCTCATACAAATATTCATTTATAATCAGTTTTTATTGGCACGGTCATTCGTAACTGTACTTGTAAAATCTTATTAGGGTGCTGTATATTTTAATGATTTTCTCACAGTAATGTTAAGTCCGAGATCACTTGAAGAGGTTTTTTTTTGTTTTGTTTTTTGTATTAATGGCACAAAACTGAATCCACAGATATCTACGGACTTTTTTTCTCTCTTGAGACTGCTTGCATGATCTCTGTGTGATAATAGCCTTGCTATTAAAGCGCTTTGGGATAGGGGACAGCTAGAGAGACATTTAACAACAACTCATGGAAAACCGCAGACTAAAAAACACCATGGAACCTGGTAATCAACCTGATAAGAGGTTTATGACATAGCAAAAAATGTCAAAATATCTATTTTCCCTGCTAATAGACCTAATTTAAAGGGGGGGTCACAGGAAAGATACCAGCTAGGAAAAGAAAAATAAAACATTTTCTATTCAGCACAAGCAGGTTGTATATAGTGATTGTGATAAAATTCATACCGGTCTACTCTATTAACCATCACACACGAGAAAGCTTGAGAGGTCTTGGAATCATTACAGGTTTTTAAAACGCGAGACAGATCCAGTAACACGAAACGTGTTTCACTCAGGTAACTAGCTCAGTGAGGTCACTGGAATTAAAGTCCTCGTGGGGGAATAAGTATTACAAATGCTTGCTTTGGAGAAGAAATTAGTAGGTCACTGAACCAGTCATAAGTGGAGCAAACACTTGACGTTGACAGTTGACATTTCTGCCATTGTCCGGCAAAGATGCCACCACAAAATGATGGATATTGTTAGCTAAGAACTCATTACTGGTGATGCCATCTTTCCTCTGGATATCGTTTTTTAAGCTTTCAGGGTGAAATGAAAAATATTTACCTATTCATAAGAAAATAAAACAAAAATAGACACCATCTGACTAAAGGTGTTTCATGCCGGAGTGCTCACAGCCTAAAGAAATTGCTCTCAAACTGCCCCCAACCCTTTGTTTAGTTCCCCTCCCTGATATGGATCAACTACGAAAATCCCAAGGTGTGTTAATTGAACCCCTACTCTTCCACAAGGGTTACACCCTATTTATAAAAAGGTACATTGAGGTAGATAGTGTGCTAACACAAAACACAAAAACACATTAAAATAAAATTAAAATTCCTACAACTCCTTAAAGCCATTAATTAAAAAAAAATTAAAATGTACATGTGTTTATCATATATATATATATATATATATATATATATATATATAAACAAAATAATTTGTTACTATGATAGCTAATTAAGTGTCTGTACAGTGATGCTCATTATATTAAAATAAATACAATTTTCTCATAATAAGAAAAATCTCTTGAATTTCAAAAAAGACAATATATATATATTTTCCCGTACCATTTCCCCCTATATCTGTAGTGTTTTCTAGATTTTCTGAGTAAAGATCATCAGTTTATTTTCTCTATGACTGTCCTGATGCCAGCTAGAATTTTGTTTTCAGGTTAAACAGAGGTAAAATGGAAGGAGAAATGGAAAAAAAAAAAAAAAAAAAAAAAAAAAGACAGGAAAAGAGAGAGTCAGGAAAAGATTTGGACTTGCACTTAAGAAGATTGAGGAGTGTCACCAAAAGTACTGGTGTGATAAAGGAGGCCAGTCAGACGCCACGGAGGACAAAATAACTGTTTATGATGATATGATGTCTGCAGGCATCATGTGCCGATATATGCATTATTATTACTTAAATGGCATTCGCTAACCCACGCTGCTCTTTCAATGGCCTGCCCTTAATGCATCCCCTTTATTACGGATGCATCTGTGTGACTGTGAGGATGGGGATGAATAGAAAGAATTCAAATACTTGCACCACAAGGAGTGAAAGTTAATATGCTGAGTAAATGTAAGTATGCTTAGCATAGATTAGAACACTTTGCAAACCTTTCAGGTTTTGCCTCAAACAAAAGAAAACAAGCAGACTAGATGGGCCAAAAGATTCTCATCAGCAAACACATTGTGCTTGCATGCCTAAACAGTATAATAGGCAAGCTTCATCACTGGAAATATTAATCAGGGATTGAACACAATACATTGCATTGAAAGGTATTTGCACAGGATCTATACAAGTGGAAAATGCTAGGCCCTGTAAATGGCAGTGAATAAATAATGAAGCAAGCTTTTAGCGGCATCATTGGGCTCCTGGGCATCGGGACTTTGCACCAGCTATGGTAACTGTAGTTACAGCTCTCTCTACACATTCTGGACAAGAACAGCTACAGTCCTTCCTGCTCTTCCATATAAACAGAGCTACATCCATTATGCTTTGAAACTCAAAATATGTTTTGCAATGCATTTCTTTCAGTTAGTTCGGACCAAAACCTACACTGGTACTGGGAATTTGGGGGGGGGGGGCGCATCATTCTGAGAAAGAGCCCACCAAAACAAATATGGGACCTATTTAAATATTGTGTCACGTCTGTTTTACATGAAAATATTTTTTTTTCTTTCCCATTACTCTCTTTTTGACTAGAAGCATCAAATGTGTAACATATACCAGCCACACGGCCTGCAGATGTGAGCAAAGGATGATGTAAACTTGTAGGGGTTATTAATAGTACAGTTACAATTAGGCACCAAAAGTAGTTTCATAGAGGCGGTGTAGAAGAACGATATGGGAATGGAAAATGGAAAATAACAGAGAAAGGTTATATGGAAGGATACACCGAACAACAAGAACATGTATACATAAATATATGTATAACAAGCGGTAGGGATGGGTACGCACAGCATCACGAGGACTTATAGGGAGGGGAATATTTGAAGCAATGCGAAGCCTTATAACACCAAATACATTAGGTTTAATAATTCCTCCCTTAAATGTCTCAACAGACAGAGGGTTGTTTTTCGGAATCTCCTGTAATTATGTTGAGATCAGTAGCAGAAGAAAATATAACTGATAGCATAAAAGTATGGCACAATAGTTGGGGTATAATTATAGGACCCAATTTACCGTTGCAATAAAATTTTAGTAATTTGTGAGTAGGGGGTGAAGGCTTTTTTCCTTTCTTAAACATGTATTTTTGATTTATTTTTTTTTAAATTGTGGATGCAAAATCCAGGGAGAAACTAAGCATTTTTTTTTTCAAACCATGCTGCAAAGTTCTGTGTCTATGAATATATGTGTGTGTGTATAATGCACACATACAAACGTATAAACACTGTCCCCAGTGTAGGCCAACCCCAACATTTATAATACGATATAGATACAAAAAAAAAAAAAAAAAATGTATGCAAATATTGGTACATAAAATAAAAAAAAACACATCCCCATAAATCTAGATTTTGCAACAGGGAACGTTTGACCAAAGAACACCCTATTAAAAATGATAAAAATAATAATCACAGTTATATTTTAAAAAGGCAACTGCTATATATTAACTTGTTAAAGTATGCACACCAGACAGAAATCCTGAAATTAAAAAAAAAAAAAAAATATTTTCCATGAACCACAGAGATTAAAAGTGACCACATGTCCCCTTCTCTGCCTGTGTGACGTGCGAGGCAGCGAAGAGTTTCAGTACTCTACATAACCCTCTACGTACTGAAAAGGTCCTAAACCACAACAGTGGCTTAAATGGTTAGTAGCTGTTAATAAAACAGTTACCGTTAACTTATTTAGTAACTGCTATACAAGGCAGTTACCTGGCTCATCTACATTTTTGTGTGAACACAAGCCGTAGTTCCTGGTAGAAATACAGACCAATAATTTGAGACAGGATGAAGGAATAAGAAGAGGGGGTAATAACAGTTACCACCTGAAGAAGTTTTGTCCCCGCCCCTTTATCCCCTCTTCTGTGGTCTCCATTCATACATAGCTGGGAAACCAGACTCATTCAGAGAGGAAACAAATTCATGCATTTTCTGCCAGGTAAATCATAAGATTTTTTTTCTGGATGGAAAATTCTCGGCAAGTCAGGAAAATAAGATGGATGGTAGTGAGGATAGTGAGGGCATCTGGACTACACCATGTTAAGCAGATCATTCTGCTGTGAAGTAAGTCTAGCTTGTTTTTGATTTACAGAATCTTTTCATACACAGCTCCATTGCATATTCTCATTTTCTTGATTGTTTCTGGAAGCAGCAGCAGCAGCAGCATTGGAGCTCTGTGACTGAGGTCCTCCAATTATAACACCATAATCCATTAGAGCCATTAGGAAAGTCTTAAACTCCAAAATTCTATTTTGTCAACTTCAGTTATCATTTTGATGTGTGCTTTAAGGTAATCCATGTATTTATAATTTCACGAAGTGTATTCATTTTATATATTCACTTGCCTGTGAGGGGCCAATAAGTAGGTTTTTTTTTTTTTAGTGTAGGCGTGTGAAGGGAGTCCGCTCCCCCTCCATCTATTCACAGTTTTGCCCTATAATCCACCTATCAAAATAGAAAAAGAAAAAAAAAGAATAAAAAAAGAAAAAAAAAAAAGAGAACTCAATGGATTAATGATGCAATATAAACCTGAAATGCGGCATTTGTGTTATGATGTCATAGCCATGGGTGGTGTTCTGTCCTGAGATTTGTCGGAGGGTATTTATATTTTCAAAGAAAGCTGTAAGTGTTAGGATGGGCTGGAACGGGGCAAAGACAGGATACGTCCATTTTTTCTACCACCATTCATGTGCGTGTATGGGATGTGTTCCTCATAGAGGTTGCTTCGAGGTCCTTCATCCCTTAGAGAGCAGGAGGATGGGTCAAGAGGAGTGCTCTCCATGTTCTCAAAATCGATCTCCAGATCATCTGCCTCTGGTGGCTTGTTTTCTTCACTGTAGTAGAAGGAAACCTCCCGATAACTAGGATGGAGATCATCCTTGAGCATGTCAATGATCTCCAGGAAGGTAGGCCTCATCTTGGGGTTGTATTGCCAACACATCTGCATCAGACGGTGCCTATAAAACAAAGTAGCATATACCTCAGTCACTGTAACATCACAGGTAATGTGAACATACTGGATAGCTTTTGGTTTAACGTATGTCAGTCAATTAGAGAAAAAATATTTTCAAGTAAAAAGTTATACTTTTGAGACAGAAATTCATAACTTAGCTTCCTACCAGATAGAAATGATTTTTAAGAAATTCCAAAAGAGCTAATACAGTTTGGTTGCCAACCCTCTGCCATCTGAAACTCAAGGCCTCAGAACATAGTTGTGTAGAAAACAAAAAAAGTAAGATGTTACATACAGTAGCAATCTTATCAAGTACTTCTAAATGGTTACCATAAACAATAAAAAACAAATTTTATAATGCCATGTGGTATTGAGTGCACCATGTCGAGTCTAGCATCTCAGCCCACATTTTTGTGGGCTTTTGAGGGTCACCCTAGGAGTTACCAGGATACAATTTTCAAATTAAACAGTTTATCATGATGTGTATGCCAGGCAGAAGGACATCATACAGAGTTTGCATGGTCAACGATTCCTACTCCATAAATCCGTATATCCTGTAATAAATTATTTTTGCCACGCGCTGGTGAATACTCTTAAAAGTACATGGGCTAGACTTATAGTCTTCACCGTGATACTTACAGTCTGGGGGGACAGTTTTCTGGCTGTTCAAGGGACCCTCCATCCATGACAAATTTGAGGACCTGCTCATTAGACAGGCCCTGATAAGGCTGTTCAGCTAAGCTTGTGATCTCCCACAGCACCACCCCAAATGACCTGAGAAAGATCAAATGAGAAGTATTTTCCATTAAATATAAATCAATATTTACAAGGCAAATGACCCGTGTCAAATGCCATTTAAACCATCATTGAAAACCTATTGGGAATGACTTACCAAACATCTGAGAAGGTAGTAAAGACCCCGTCCTTCAGGGATTCGGGGGACATCCATCTGACTGGTAGCAACCCCTTTCCTCCTTTCCTGTAGTAGTCTGTCTCATAGATATCACGGGTCATTCCAAAATCTGTACAGTGAAACAGGCACAAAAGATTTGGACACAAAAAATGATAAGGAGAAGAAATTGCACAGAAATTAGAAAGAATGGAATGCCAAAAATCTTATTTATTTGAAAAATTGTTGGCATAATACATCTATACCTCTGCAGAAGCCATCACATTAAGGTGAAACAGGTGAAAAGCTGCCCTGTTCTGCACTTATTTTCTTAAATGACCTGGCTGACCTCTGTGTATCAGGGTGTGATCAGAGAATCTGCAGGGAAACTCGCAGGATAAAATGGAGACAAGATTCCGCCTCCCCTCTCTACAAGTGGTTTGTTCCATGGTTACTTTTATTCTGGAACGTGAGCAGGAAGTGCATCCTGTTCCGAAGCATGTCACTCGGTCACTGGGTAGACTGCCTTGCTTTGTGGCATATCCTTTATGTATACTGCCCCTACTCAACTTCACATAATTATTCATGTGCTTAATACAGTCTCCAATTGGCATAATCTGCGAGCATAATGTTTATTTTATTAAGACACAGTAAACAGAAACGCTCAGTGGGATTAATGACTAAAACATCCTTTAATGCAGATAAAGCTAACGGCTATTTTCTGCTTGCTTTAAAATTTAAAAAATACCTGAGCCCAACTATACATGAAGCTTACCCCCGATTTTAACTGTGTAATCCTCTCCCACCATACAGTTTCGGGCAGCCAAGTCCCTGTGCACAAACTTTTTGGCATTGAGATATGCCATGCCATCTGAAATCTCTGCTGCCATCTGGATCATTTCCTGGAGGGTGGGAGCAGGACGGCCAGGGTTGTTCTGAGGAGAAAATACATAGTACCACCGTCATAGGAAAACTTAATATTCTCAGCAAACCTACAATCTTGTTTAAATCCTCTCATTGCATGTTGTACCGTCCTATTGGTTGTAGTCATTCTAACACAATAGCAAATATTTTCATGTCTCAACAAGCCTCTCCCCATGCTCCTTTCACCCTAACCTGCTATCTTTTACCCACTTTCCTAATGAAGAGCCATGCTCACCTCTGCCTCTGGACGTAGCGAGCGCAGGTAACTTTTAAGGTCCCCATGTCCCATCAGTTCCATAACAACAAGGGTCGGCTGACCCTTGGACACAACACCCAAGAGACGGACCTGAAACATAAGATATATGAATTTGCAGTGTTTTCTGTTTGAACATAGAATTACAAAATTATAAAAGCAGCTGATTGATTCCCTACCACGTGGTGGCAGGTGAAAGCCTTCATGACCGAGGCCTCATTCAAAAATTCTATTCTTTCCCGTAGGCTTGCAGATTCGTTCACAGTTTTTACAGCCACATGCATTTCTGGCTCTCCTTTAATGATGTCCCTGGCGATTCCCTCGTACACCATCCCAAAAGAGCCCTGTCCCAACTCTTGAAGCAAGGTAATCTTTTCACGTGGCACTTCCCACTCGTCAGGTACGTACACTGTGGAAAAAGCATCTGGTTATTTGGGCTCCTACCATATGTGTTAATATATTGCCTATTCAGCGATTTCTGCAGCACAACAAATAGTGAACATTGCAAGGTTTTATTATAAGCCACAGTAATTTGTCAAATATAAAATGCACGATAGCACAGCTAAGCCCTATTCTTTTGTATGTTTATTTCCCCATAGATCAAATTGTTGTGGAAGGTTTGGTGGTTTTAAAATTTGGTGGCCGTGGACTCACCTTCGCTAGCACTCAGATATTCCGGGTTAGAGGAAGCATATAATGGTCCTGTTGGTCCTTCTGCATCTCTGTGTGAAATATAAAGAATAAGATAGTATATATGAGGAGAGATTTCAAAATATCACAGCAATTAGTGAATAACTTAAAGGCAAGATACGCCCACACCAGCCATGATTGGTTTAAGGTACCCCCCCCTCCCAAAACCAAACAAAAAAAAAAAACAACAGCCTAGAAATCTATTATAGAATACATACAACATTTGTTTCACTTGACAAAGGTTTAGCAATCTGACTACTGACTATGGCCAAACTAAGATCTGGGGTATTCTATGATATCACAAGTTTTTTTGGTGGAAAACACTGCTTGTATCATGATGAAGTTAAAATCCCAGTTTTTAATCACATCTTAAATACCAATCTCAAAAGTTCATCTTATTTTGTTGTTCCTCACAGCATATCACACGTGGACATCAATCAATCTGGACTGAATTTTGAGGCACAGGCCACTTTCTATCTAAATGCCAACTTCCTAAGTGCCACTAAATAGGAGTTTATCAAAGACAGCAAGGTTATGAGGAAGGACAAAGAGGAACCTGGAAGCATCCCGTCGATCAATAAATCAGTCACTCTTTACCATCTCCTGCCATACCACTGTTGAATGTGTTTTTTTTCCTGAGCTTCCACTTTATTAAGTCTCCAGTACAATTTCTCCAACACCCCCATTACTGTTATTCTATGCTATGCTATGCTGCAGAGTGATAGCGCCATATAAATCAAATAAACATTAAATAAAATCTCAAGTTTCATGAGTGAAATATTAATGGATTCACTTCTTGGAACAAAAAATCTGAAATCAGAAAAAAAAAAAAAACCCAAACACACTCACTTCCTTTTTTGAACAACGTAAAATGCCAGTATTATAAGGATGATGACAATAATGACAACTGGACCAATGACGATTTTCAGGATGCTGGTTGTAGAATGTGCTGTGTATAAACATAACAGAAAAACGGAACGTCAGATATTACAATTAAGCAGATACACAATTTAAATACCTTACACTGTTGTAACTAAATGCATCACTAGAAACATCATTACTAGTACTGCTAAATGACCAGACCCCCTTTTTGGAAATCATTTTGACACAAAAGCCAGCACTGATTGGTTTTAGAAACAGACTGTTTATTTATGCGATTCATTTTCTAGATGAAAAAATTAAAACACCAGACCTGCTGAGGTTTATTTGCTTAGAATCAAAAACATATAGGATAATTTCTTTCTATACCAAATTGGGGGTTGATGGCTTATATTATGTTAATATGTAACTATACAAATATAAAACACACACCAAATTCCTATTACATATTTCAACCTTCAGAATTCATACATGAAAATATAAATGTATTTTTTCAGATTTTTCTCAGATCTCACCAAAAAGGTTTCTTAGAAATATTCTATAACAGAGTGTAAACCACTGTAACAATCATTATGTATGTCTGCATTCTAAAAGAGTTACTGTTAGCTACTGCTAAACAATATTCTACAGTAGATGGCAGGATGTTTCTAACTTTTCTTTGGTTCACCCGCATATTGACACAAAAGACACAGATTTGCTCACCATTGTCTGGCACTTGGAAATAGGTTGGCTCTGTCCAGGACCCATTCCCAGCAAGGGAAGTGGCCCGAATCTTTACGCTGTAGTTACCCGGGATAGTTACTCGTAACTTTATCCCTTTATCCACACTGTACTGCTTTTGAGACACGCATGCAGTCATCTCCTGTGACAAGGAAGGAGAAAATGCCACCATCAATAAATCGATGCAAAGACAATTAAAGAAATAGAAAACACATACTGAGTTTCCCCGAAAATAAGACATACCCATAAAATAAGGCGTAGCAGGATTCCTAAGCATTTGTGCAATATAAGCCATACCCCGAAAATAAGACAGTGATAGGTAGGGCTGGCAGATCAACCTTCAAAAACAGCCGCTGAGTGACTGTGAGCGGGATTGAAAGCGGCACCTGGGCCGCCTCCTCCGCCTAATGTGAAGTTAAAGGGACTGGTGTTGACACACCGTGCCGCCCAATGGCAGTGCCTCGGTAATTCTTCCCACGTCTTAAAAGGAGTGGGATGAAGAGCTGAGGCATGGCCATTGGGCGGCGCCATACGTGAACACCGGCTGGGGGCACTACATTAAACGGCCGCGCATTTAAATGGCCGATTCAGCCACGCCAGGGCCGTCTTTAATGCCCGCAGCATCCGCAGTGGGCCAGCCGAACTGGCCGGCACACAGAGATGCCATTGCAGCCGATGTGGCTGTGAGTCTTAAAGCGCCAGTAAGACACGCTGGCCGCTTTAAAATCATTAAGCGGCCAGCGTGCCTGCACAGTGCCACCCAGCACAAATTGAACTGTTCAGTAATGGATCGCCTTAGCTTAAAATCTTTCTTAGCTTTTGGGAGACTGCAAACAACTCTGTTGTTGGTCTTCTCCTAAGTAGGTATAATTTGCTCATGAATATTGTCACAAACCTTCACAACACAAAGACTGTTACCTCTGTGTCTCCAAGCCTGGAATAATGCAATTCATACAAGATGGTCAGTCCATTAGGCTCTTTTGGCTCCTGCCACATCAAATGGATGTTGGGCTCTGTGTACTCATAAGTTATGGGGCTGACAATGTTGTCCGCTTTAGCTGTGGGATTAGAGAGACATCCTATGAACCTTCATGTGATTTGTTGTCAGTGCCAGTTAACGGGACAATAACAGCGTTTTATGCATTTCAATACTTTTAAAACACCAGTGAATTCTTATACCAATCAATATATAGGCACCTAACCATGGTAAAAATGTTGGACAAACACTTGGCTGGAGCCGGGATGATCGATGTAAGCATTGCATGTAAAGGTCCACATTTAGAGTTTAGTCAATATACAGGGAGTTTTTTGGCAAGCCCTGAGAACTAAGTCACATACTCATTGCTGGTTTACCATTATTTAGATGTATTAAATTTGTAAGATGACTTCCAAGCACAAGCTTATTGATTTAAAGTAAATTTAAAAGTTCCCCGAAATGTTTGGGCTTCAAAGATTTTGAAAAGATCTTTGTCATACACACTGAAAAGTGCAAACGATTGTCTGGCAAGTTTGTACTGTAGCACAAAGTAATTCAGGGTAGTAACAAACCCAGCACAATAAACAAAGGTTTCCAGCAACCCTTAGCACTTTCACACTCCGCACTGTCCTTCCATTCTGAGGCCTGCTAAAGCCTCAGCAGCTGCCAATTAGGCCGGGTGAAGTCGTACAGGCTATGGAGGATTCTGTGTCCCAAAGGTCTTCCCTTATACTACCCTCCCACAGACTAAGCTAGATGGGCACTCTTTGCTGGGTCCTTCATTCTATTAATAATTTGACTTACGTTCTGGCATTGTCCTGGCGCTAACATAAGCTGCCACACTACAGCCCATGGAAAGTTCGTGGTTGCAGGCATGGATCTCTATGCGGTAGGCAGTAAAATGCTTTAATCCGGAAATCACCAGTGACTCTTTGAACCAAACCTTCTGTGAATACTTCTTGGTTTCCACATCTTCTGGGCTCCGGGTAGAGGAAACATTGGAAGGAGGAGAGGGTGTCACTTCTTCTGAAGCTGTTGCATTGGCAACACCAAACAAGTCACGGCGTTTCCTGGAAGGTCTGAAAAGCAACAAAAAGAAAATGCTTAGCTTGCCGATAGCATCTCATTGATTTCTTCTGTGATGTTGCTTTGGACTTTAAACCCTGTGCCACGCACAAAACAGTCAAAAACCATTCTAGTTTCATTTATCATTTTTTAAAGTCTTTCCGAGTCCAATTCTCTGATGCCACCCATGTCTAAAATCAAAGTTCTACACCGCTGTAATAAACTGTGTACATATGAAGAACAGGAGGTCATCATAGAGGGTCAGATGATATTTTGGTCTACAATAAAAACACCAATACTAATGAGCTAATCGAGGAAGTCCTTTCCCTTACAGAACTAAACAAGTCCCTCCGGGTGATCAGGAGGGAGACATCCTAGAGAGTATGAGAGCTTAATGTGTTTGTTTTCATGGCACAGTTGACTAAGGCAAACTTCAACGCATACAAAGACTACTGTAATCTGTTACAAACACTGCATTAAATGAAAAATTATATAGGAAAATGGCATTTTTAAAACTGTCCTTAATTGATATTAAAAATGAAAACCTATGGAGGAAGTTTCCCTTTTTATTTTTCATATCCTAGTTACATTCTTGTACCTAAACATTGGGTTGTTTATGCAAATATTTCATCCCCTTGAATTCAATTACCTTGGAATAAAGACCTCATTGTGTAGATAATTTTCAAAGGTTTTCCGAAAGGCCAATTCACGCTGTTCATTTTGAATCTGGGAGTCACTTTTAGGGCACGAACAGCAAACAGAGCTTGTCTCTTCTGTATCCGTTCCATTAGGTTTAGCAGATTCATCACTTTCCTGGGGTGGTGACCAGGTTCTGGAGGGTATCTTTAGTCCTTTGGGACAACATGATACACATTCTTTAGTTGGATTGCAGTTACAACAGTGGTAATTTCCCCAGATTATCCCAGTGTGTAAATAGTGGTCTTTCTTGATGGTAACAACCTTAACCTCTTTAACAGTTTAGTCAACTTGTTCTCAGAATGTACATACCCTTATGACAGTAATCCAGCTCATACAGCTCACTATCCTCCGGCTGCTCCTGCCAATATACCAAGTAGTGGGTGACATTGCCGTTGGGTTCAGACGGAGGTTTCCATCTCAGTATGATTTCCGACGATGAGTTGGACACAGAAAAGGGATCCAGAGGGACAGAGGGGGCTAGGCAAGGATGAAAGGCACACCTTAAGTCACAGATATATAGCTATCTGAATAGAGACACTAGAATGTCTCTCTACAAAGCTATGTAACACATTGGAAATAATATGGTTTAAGATTTCCTGGTTAAAATGGTGATCTCTGTGTAACACAATAGAGGTTATGAGAAGACTGCTGAAGCGAATGGTGGAATATTTGCAGAATACAAATACTTGTGAATATTTATAAAAGTCCATATCTGTACTGCAAATACCATCATCCGAATTGAGGGAGGTGATCAAATCATGTGCATATTTTCCCTGTATAAAACACATATGTATAACACATGCTTATGACAACTTACTAGTTTCATTAGTCCGGATATAGATGATATCACTCTTTGCACCATAAGTTCTCCTCTCATCGGAGCTAGAAACAAGAGTCTTTACAAACACTGCATATTGAGTCCATGGATTCAGACCACGCAGTAGCCATCCTGGCGATGACGGTGTTTTGCCGTCTGTGCTGCGCGTAGGGGGATCAACATCCACCACTGTCCAGCTATTGGAGCCGCAGGCATCCTGACCGTCAAACTCTGTCACATTCTGGTACGGACTAAAATGGAAAGTTGCTTTATGTGGATAAGGCACATACTAAATGATACATGTTTTTGGAAGGTCTGCCAACACTAAAACAATTAGCTTTGAGTGAATGTGTGGGGGGGATCTGAGATTGGCACTGGCTGAGAAAGAAGGAATTCATTATGAAGAAGGAAGATAACCTCTCTGGCTACAGTGGAGCATTACAAAGACAGAAAAGAACTAGAGGTTTACCTAGAAAAGATATTCTCCAAGCTGCACTGTGGCAGGGGATTAGCAGAGACACTGCTTTTCAGGCAGAGCTGCATTATCACATGTTAAAAAGTAACGGTTCAACTGAACAATCAAGTGCATCATTATCATTGGGTTATTCAATCACTTGTACACTTACGCTTCCTTGTAGTGCAACATGAACCCCAGCAAGTCTCTGAAGTCTGGGGGCCAGTATGCATCCCACTTTATCAAAACCTTATCATGTAATGTTTTTATATAGTTGAAGTGAAGAACATCATTTTCACCTGTAAGATAATCAAGGGAGTTGGTAAGAAACAATGAGAGGTTACAGTACGCACAGACTCAACTTACGGCACTGCCAGTCAATGCTGAGTGTGAGTCAATGCCTCCATTTCTCACACAGGAGTTAAGGTTTTTCAAGCGCATTGCATCTGTTATTTTGCCACATCTAGCCCCGTTCAAGTAAAAATATTCTAGAAGTCTGCACTTTACATAAGATTGTAAACAGAGGGTATTCAAAACTACATTAGCTGCAAGAAAAAACGTAACACAAGCACCATGCAAGACAGGCCAAAATGATTACACTGCTTTGAGTCAAAAGTGGAAACCATGTCTTCAATAAAAACAAAAAAAAAGCACAGGTCCTGTGATTGAAAGCTAACCAACTCATAACGAGTAATGAGGTCCACTAAGAAAAAGAAAAAACAAGCGGAGCTTTTGCAATCCTATGTGAGGTATTGTGTAACTGTTTTTAGTATGATAAATCTCTACACAAAGGTGGGCCTAACTATTATTCATGCTTGTCAGATTACATATTACATTTCCACGCCATGATGTTCTACTGCTGTACTATAATGCGCTGTTATTGTTGCCTATATGTGAGGTGCGCAAACATCCAGACCATTCATCAACTGTTCCGCATTGCAAAAGATCAAGCACATTAGCTATGTTTCCACATTTTTCAGTTGACATGGTGACTGGGCCATTAACAAAAGATGTGATATACCTCAATTCAATATTGGAAATATTGGAAAATGGTATTAATGCAGTTTGCTCTCAAGTTTTCGGATTTGATTTTATTTTGCATATTCCTACTTTCCGACTATATGTTTAGTACTTTTGTTCTGTGGGGTTTAAGCAGGGTACAAGAAGGCTCAACCTCCTCCTCTACTTCAGTTTACTTTAATTTGGTCCCAATGCACATCCATACAGATGCAAATGAGAACTTGAAAATGAATAACTGTATTCACGCCGAAACGCCAGCCAGCTTGCTCAGCTCCGTGTATTTGGGCTGAGGGACACTTACAAGATGCCTGGTCTCCGTTGGTCTTAGTGGCAATGTCCGTTTTATCTTGCCGGCCTATAGTTCCAGAGATGTTTTCCATGAGGTGGATTTCATTCAGGCACAGTCTAGGGTTGTAATGGAAGAAGAGTTTTCCATGAACAATTGTTAGGTTGTGCTTGGTCCAGTCCCACAGCTGGCGCAGGTTGGGATTATCCAGGGCGTAGAAGGCATAACTCCTGAAACATAAAAGAAAAAAAAAATACATATTAACTAGGTCACGAGTACAAGACAGTAAGCCACATACAATACTGCATTGACCTAACAATAAAGACCCAACACTTGGACTACACATACTTGATACCAGCTTTAAACTCTTAACATTCAAACTCAATATGTATGCACACTACAAGTGTGGTTTGTAGTTATCCCCCAATGTTTGATATAACTAGCCCCTCCATCATGTACTATTGTTTAGGGGGCTCCGTGGGGCAATGGCGTGATCCCTTAATTTAACAGTTTTACAGCACTACAGAATTTTGATCTGTTCAAGGTTTATGATTTAACAGAGAATGCTTTTTCCTTTTTAAATAGATGGTATGTGAATTCTATAATATTCAGATTATTGACCTAGAGGAAAATTTAAAACCTCAGGGAAAGAAAGAAATGATAATGAACTTTATATATGTTTTTTTGTGCAAAAAAGTATCAATAAGCATACATGAATGGATTTCATTCATTTCTTTATCAATTTGATTTAAAATCAAGTCCTCCTTGCCACCCCATGTTTTACAGCAAAAAAAATGATTGAATGACTGGTCTCATACGGAGTTCTACACTTACCCGCCTTCCAATCTCATTCCTCGTATTATATGCAGTTTACGGAAGAATGACAAGGACACGAGTGCATATGAGCGTCGGATTTTCAGGAATCCTGTGATCTCCTCAATGAGTCCCAGATTAGCTTCTAGCTCAGCAGCAATGTTATCTGAAAGAGAACAAGTCAAACACAGGTAATGTTGCACTGATCCACAGATATATAGATATAGATATAGATATATCTATATATATTTACCATTAAAATCAAACTGTGTCCTAAAGTTGAAAGCGGCTTACCCAGCGTGGTAATGGCAAAGACTTTATGGCAGTTTATTTTGTTAAAGCAACAGCAATTAGACAAGGAAAACTTTCTTATAAGCACCTGATTGGGCCATAATATTCTGGACATAATCAAAATGTAAATACATATAAAGTCAATCTGTCAGTGATTACTATCAAGCTGGACTGGTGATCACAAGGCGGCCCTGGCACTGTAAGGGCAGCTGGCGCTTGATGGTGTAAATGTATGCTCACGTAGCTGGACATCCAAGACAAACGGGCAGAACATTCAAAATGAAAAAGGCACAGTCATACAGTCCTGCAGTTATGTGTTCTCTAACAGCTGGCGTAACAGGTTTATTAATCAGTGGCATAAATGCTGTCAGGATATCATGTGATTTTTGGCTACCACACACTCTTAGAAGAAAGAAAAAAAAAAAACACTGGCTGAATTAAGTGATTTTGATTTAGCATGTTCTCGCCCTGTGGCCCTTCTTTAGTGAAATGGCCGCCATAAGAAATTAGAAGGGTGAACGTTCAAGCCCTTTACTAGAACATGGAGAGCTTGCATGCTATATCCCTGAAACTGGCCGAAGCTGTTGTTTTTCCCCAAACAGGAGAAACAGACTGTTCCCGTAAATGCAACATGAACTGCACTCCCCATCATATTCAGCAAAATAACCCTTACCAAGTGTGTCATTTTAGCGTGTTCGCTTAAGGTTTAATCTGCCTATAAAAGCCTGTGTTTGTGTCATACGAAACTAAGCATTTCCTGAAATTTACAAATAAAAAAGTATATGCATTCAGCAGTAGTAAGAGATATGTTGCCAACGCTGCACTTAGTTTATGAAGTGTTAACTTCCAAGTATGGTCCCCTGAGGTACGCAGTAAATGAGAGACAGACAAGATGTCGAAAGTATGGCCGAGATGACCTGGAACCAGGGGAGACTCTAGCCTATGTGAAATATCAGTATAAGTGATCACCTATTACCAAACATCTATTCTCTTTTATTTGTCCTCTCCTAACTTTCACAGCAACCGTACATTCTACTACCATGGCTTCTTGATTAGGGTCCAGGACTTCTATAAACAGCAGTGATAAGTCCTTTATTGACTGTCATTAACCCCATGACAACTACAGAAACCCGATTGCACTTGGATGTTGCACATTCTGACCTGTAATGTACAACAGCCGTGACAAGGTGTGCTAAAGTTTATACTCACTTCCTCCACGAATATTGATAATAAGACTTCCATTAATCACTGTGCACCCCCTCAGCTCCTGGGCAGATGTCACAGAGTCGATGGTCTTCACTTCATGGAAGATGGGACACACCTTGGGACATGGACCAGCACAAGGTGTACAGGTTAGGCTATGGAAAGCAGATAATAAGGTGTGACCACAGGCAATGCAGATCAATTTAGGGGTGGACAAATCATCACACGTAAAGGCAATTAGTTTTAATAGTGGTTGTCCTTGGAAATAAGCTGACTGTCCTTGCAGATGAGGAACATGCCTTTCCAAGCTTTTTGATGTCAGGTGAATCGCCTTTAATATCCCCATGATGAATACATATTCCCCATAAAAGGGAATTATATATTAAGAGCAACTCTGGTGCAAAGAGGCAAAAGTGGATGAGCAGCAGGAACACCATTATAATATACCACTACAAGCCAGTATTGTTCTTTATACAAAATCCCAAGGCTCCCATTATCAATTCTTTGTTCAGGGATGTGACTGTTAAAGAACATTTTTAAAAACAATAATAAATACACAAATCCATAACTAGCATTTTACCTGCTGGAGTTGGACATGTACCCGGATGGGCACTCAGAGATGCACTCCCCTTTGTGGATGACATACAGAGGGCAAGAGCTGTCCCGGGTATTAAAGCACTTGTTGCGTAACTGCTGGCAGTACTCGAATGTCACACAGCGCCAGCCCTGAAATCGGTAGGAGCCAGGGGGGCAGGTCTCCATACACACACCTTCGTGCAGGTAGTGCCTGCATGCGGAGCACTTGGATGGGTCGTTGGCTTTGCTGCAGCCCCCCAGGCACTCGCTGTGACAGCACTTTCTATCTGCTGTGCAACCATGCCACTTACAATCAGAAGGGCACACTGTTTGAAGAAAAAAAAACAGTGAATAGTACACATCCTTTGCACGTTTATAAAGTACCATCACGCTCTATACGAGTGTCTTGTAGTTCAGCTTAAGGGGATATTCTTATGTTCCAGGCACATGCGTTAAATGGAGTGTGGTTTGTGTAAGTTTATATATGTATAAATGACCAGTTATGTTTGTTTAGTTTTCTACATTTGAACATGAGACACTTCATGTAAGTAATGGGGATCTTAGAGGGTGTGGAAATATTTGACATTTTAAACAGGAGGCCACCAAGACCCGTATATAGCTTGTAAGGATTGTAAGGAAAGAATTATGAAGCCAGAAAACAAATTTCAAACAAATGAGAGGCAAAATGTATCTTTGCACAGGAGCATGGGGCTGTAAATATCACATTCATTCCAGAGTAGTTGAGGCCCCCTCTAGTGGTTGAAGGGTTAATGTGCAGAGATACACTTTTCTATCCACACACAGTGTGCATGTTATTGATTAGCTGAGAAATAAACTGTCAAACATCTGCACTAAGGATGGCAATAGAAAGGGAAGGAGAAGAAAAGCAAGTTCACCATTGCCATAAAATATTTGCATATATAACAAATACATCACACACATCTGCTTACCATGTGCTAACAAGTGACAGATATATATACACATATTATATATATATATATACACACATATATAACATGGGTTAAGCAGATATTCTAAAGCTAAACTGTGATTAAGTTATGTGTACGTGTATTGGCAGATGAGCAAAGCATTGATAACAGCGGTGAACATTCATCTCTTCCATCTCCGGACTCACTCCACTCCGGGACTTTGCATCGGCCAAAGCGCCGCCCTCACCCTTAACCAATCCCAGAGCTGCTGGAAACAGACTGCGCTGAGAACTCTGCCCTCCCAAGCCATCCCCTTCTCTACCCTCCCAACCCTTGATGTGATCTGCAAAAAATATACTACATGGTTAACCATTTCAGTGCTGTATGCCAGAATCGCCAATTCTGTGCAAGCAGCGCACAGCTCTGGACAAAAATAATAATAAAAAACTTCAGGAGGAGTTATAAGGAGGGCTGATACAGAGCAATAGCAGGCATTACAGGGAGAGAGCTTATGAAGTAGGAGGTGTTCTGGGGGTTACGCTACGCAAAGAGTAGCTATGGGGAGGTTTTATTTGGAGCAACATTAGGAGAAGTATTGAAGGGTTATATGGTGCAACAGGGAGAGCTGCCAATGTGAGTTACAGGAAGTTAAAGAACTGCAATCACATGAGGTTAAAAATGATTATACAGAAAGTATGTATGGAGCAATAAAATGGGTTATGCACAAGGGGGGTTTCTGCCAAGATTGCATTGGGTGTGACAAAACATTAGAGTTACTGATATTACCATATGTATAGTATCATTGTATCAGACTTGATGATTGGGGTAACTGGATCAATATTGGGATGTATAGGCACAGTTATATGCAGAAGCTGGTGCAAGTACAGCGGAAGGTACATACAAAAAAATGTACAGCTCCAGTAGAAGGGCCCAAAATAATCCCGTTATATAGGAGCAAGTTCTGCGGTAAACTGCTGCATGGACACCAAGTCCATACATTGAAATACCGCCCTGTTTCTTTCAGAAAACGAAAAACCTTTTTTTCCCAGTAATCTGATCCAGGGCCTCTAGAAAGGCCAGTAATTCCTGCCATTCTGCATACCAAAGACAACGTCAATCCCAAAACGGAACCGTTGTGGAAGCATGCTAGAAGTAGAAGAAGAAAAAAAAAAAAAAAAAAAGTGCGGTAGGCGGGTGATCAAAAATGTATTCTATTTCAGTGGACAAAAATGAATAGAAAACAAATTGCAACAGAAGGTTATGTTATGCAAACTACATTTTATGTTTGGTTTAATGACCGACGGTTTCTTTTTTTTTTTTGCCATAACCGATATATTACACACATTACCTTGAAATAAATGTTACAAATTAGTGGTACTGGAACGGAAACAAATACATTTTATATCTACCAGGAAAATGAGTTACATTTTAAAGTAAATGATGCAGGTTTGATTTTAAAATGAAAATAGTAGTTTCTTCTCTATTGAAAAATCATGTAAGTATAGGAATGCACATGTAAAATACGTTTGTTCATAAATATGTAGACTTTAGGACTGTGTGTAGCTCCAGGCACAGCCTAGTAATTAAGCAAATAAAGGGCCAGGGTGGATCATACATGTCCATGTACTGTGAAGGTGAAAAACCTTTTGACTGGCTTATGAAAACGGAGGAATGACCCAAGTGTATTAAGAGAGAATGTTCCCTGTTGCGCAAAAAAAATAAAATATAATAAAAAAAAATACTGCACTATTAATAATAATGTTGATATGGAACAGTTAACTCTGGAAGAGTCTTGCAAAATCTCATTTTGTTTGATTTTGGGAGTTTTTTTTTACTGCAGAAAAATTATTAAACAGGGACAAAGTTTAAAAAAACCGTGTTGCAAAATATTAGCATGCACCCAGCCACGGGAGGAACATATGATGAAAATACATGTTTAAAAAAACAAAATAAAAAAAAATTCTCAGCTTCCCTATATGCTGTACAGTATTCAGTCACTGCCCTTCTCCTACTGCCTAATCTGCATAGGTAGCGTTAAAGAGAGAGATGTATTTTGTGAAGTGGTGTTATCAGCATTACAAATCAATGCAATGGTACGTTGGGTTATTGGCAATAACATTTCAGTCGACTGCTATGGTGAGAAGACCAAGTCTTTTGTGGCACCGCCACTCTTCTGGTGTGCTCCATTTTCCACGTCCAAGAAGACTTGGTACGGAGCTCTCTTTTACAATCGTATCAAAAGCGAGAGCAAACAGTAGTTCAGCCGACGGTGTCAACTTCATCCTGGGATAGAACATTTCCTTAGTAGAACAGACAGGAAACATCAGTGGAAATGTTTCAATTGCGAATAATTTAAAAACTGCCATACGGTGTGTTAAAAATATCAATGTGACACCTAGGCACGTTTTTATGTTCTATTAGCTTTAACTTTCAAAACCTTCTGCTTTTGCTCAAACACCTGTCAAATATTTAGGTGACAATGGCACACTAAAATATTCACGGAAATGGTCAGGATATAAGGGCCAATGATTGGTGGCTGGTAACATGGGAAGAGAGGTGCACTGATGTAAAGAGAAGGGGCAAATAACAGGCTTACGCATACCTATTGAGTCCATGCTTAGAATGGCTGCTTCCTGGGAAAAGATATGTAACCCTTTCCATGCCAAAGCAATCCATACGCTTGCAACAGGTGCTGTTCTAGAAGCCTATTGCTGAGATTACATTTTTTTTTTTTTTACATCACTTTGACCTTGTTTTAAAGTTCCTTACTGGGTTTCATCAATAGTTGATGAAGTCACCTAAAAAATGTCCGGCCCCTTAGGCAAACCTTCAGACCCACTTTAATCTTTCAAATATTTGACAGTATAACTAGATGTGTAACACAAGACTCTGTAGTGTATTTTCTAAAAAAATAAAAAGTTGTAGCTAAGTAGTGCCCATGGGAGGATCGGGGGGTCCAAGAAAGATGGCAGCATTTTTCCTAAGCCGGGTTTGAAGAGGTAATTCTTGAGTCCCAGGCTTACCTCTTTGTGCCCCTAATATCAAGAATGGGTGTGTGTGTGTGTGTGTGTGTGTGTGTGTGTCTGTCTGTCTGGTTATCATAGCGTGTATGAGTCAGTGTGTGTGTGTGTGTGTGTGTGTGTGTAACTGTGTTGGTGTTAAATGTCTAGTTGTGTAAGTGTGAGTATCTAAGTAAAGTAGTGTGTGTGTGTGTGTGTGTGTGTGTGTGTTAGTGTTTCTGTGCTGGTGTGAGTGTGTTAGTGTGAGTGCCATACCCGAGGCCAGGCTCTGGATCTGCCTCTGGTGGTGCTTGAGGTAACTGAGCAAAAATTTCTGAATGAAAGGATGGTGCCCATGTCATTCACCTGCTAATTCTGTCATATGTCAGTGTTATCAAAATAAATAAATGCTCCAGGCACTCAAGGGTTCCAAGCTAAGGCAGATTTATTAAAGGAAGACCGCAACAACGTTTCAACCTCACAATGATGTCTTTATCAAGTTAGTGTTATAACTTGTAAAACTGCCACTGCCAAGAAATACAGGCTTGCAATTCCATTATAAATCAATTTTCATTTAAATTCCCAAAAATGGCAGGTAAGGAGTTGAAACAATTTGCTTGCATTGTTTATTTTGAAATTAATGTTATCGCCTAAAATTGAGCCTACAATATTTCTTACAATGTGAGAAACTCATCTTGACGTCAATATAGTTTAAAATCTGCCGGTATGCTGCTTAGTTGTTTTTTTTTGGAGGGGGGGGTGTTTGTTTTATTCTTCAAACCACATGGTGTGCTTAACATAGCCATTTTTTTTTATGCTCAAAAATGTATACTCAAGCACACATTTTTAGATAACAGAACCTCTTTAAACAGGTTGTTTAAATGGTAAGGTAGCATGGCTGGAACCTTGGTAGTGAGTTACTTAGTCTGTTAAAGAGAGCAGTGATGAAAGCTGCCTCCTTGTGAATATTACTACAGGGCGGATATTGCACCTTTATGACTGGGTGGAAGGTGGAATAGGTGCACACCTTCCTATTAAGTTGTAAACTGTGACTCATGTCCGCATTCTTGTCCGCTTAACCCTTTAAAAGGAGGGAAGCAAAACCTCCCAGTCTGGCCTAAAGCAGTCGTCAACCTGTTGTCATTTTGAGCTCTTAATTTTGTAAAGCTTTTCTATGGCAAATGATGTCCTACTATTTACCTCACATCCCCCTTTTACTGAAATCATGTTTTTGTGAAAGACCTGGCTACACAGAGAGAGGCAAGACACGCTATATACATTTCCATGATTTGGCTTAAAATGCCTCAATTAAGGGGCTGAGTTAGTCTCTAGTTAGTTTCAGAATATCTGAAAATAACGGAAAATCAAGCTATCCTTTTATTTGCTTCCGTTTCCGTTTCCCGAGAGTCCCCTTCTTGTTACATTTCTATTTAAGTGACTGGAATAAAGACTCTATGGTCAACCTAAGCAGCCTCATACTGTGGTGCAAGATTTTGCTACCATGAACTGATAAACTGAAATAGTGTTATAATGGATTAAATATATATAAAAAAAACCTGCTAAATACGATAAAAGCAGAAATAAAAATATGTTATACAGCACAACTAAGTTATAACATTGGTATTTCTAAAATCAATGTATTTGGACAAGGAAAACAGTTTATCAGTGTGGTAAAAAAGACCAATTGACTTCCAATTACATAGGTTATTAATCACAGACCAGTTATTATATACACGAGTGAGACAATATTTAAAAGCCTCATTAGTTCTCAGAATGAATATTTATGGTCTTGTTCAGGGAAGTGGGTTTTACTAATGGGAGTGTAATATGCCTCTTTTGTATTAAGAAAAGCAACATGAAACGTGAGAAAAGAATCACATCATCAAGTTAAAGAGCCATTGTCTTGTTTATGGAAATACCTTCCCAATTAAATGAAGCAAACCTTTATTCACCCTTCCGGTGCATTAAACTGCTATTCTTGGTCAGAGTACATGTACCACAGGGTATTCTTCATTGGCTTGCGCAATATTTGGAGTGTTAGGAAAATACATTAATAGGGTTAATTTGACAAATGGAGTATAGGGTAGTTCAGTTTGCTGAGAGAATCCTACATTCTACAAGAGAATGTACAACTAGAATCCCTGAGGGCTGCCAACAGACAAAATGTTCTGGTTTCCCAACATGAGCATTTTAATTTAAAACTTATTACGCTTATTAAGTTTTTAGGCAAGGATACACAAAGATTGTTTGCTGCCCTCGTTGTGGAGTTGTCACCCCTATTTTACATTCGACCAACTGTCACATTTGACATTGGTGACTTGATAAGGGCTAGCCCTACCATGCTGAATTCTATACAACCAACCTAAATCAAATCACATTATTCTGATAGATTGTAAACTTGTTTGGACAAGGCCCTCCATATCTTTTGTTTCTGTAGGTTAAAATATTTATTTACCATTTGTTATGTCCTGTTCACCCATTGTGCAGGATATGATGGAGCTTTATAAATCAATAAATGATAATCTTAGTTTACATTTGGAATCAAAGACAGATGTCACTTCCCATAAAACAGCTCAATCCAGATGTGACTCATGTAACAGCCTAGCACATCATTTCTGGCTCTCACAGAAATTACCTTAACGTGCTGGAAGCTTACCATCCTTTTGGTGACATAAATTCGATTCCCCCAAGGCATATGACATGGTCAAAAATTCATATTTAGGAAGCTGCACAACCCAGACAGGAAGTTAATCTGATCCACCCCTCATCAGACCATGGCTCTTCTCAAAAGGTTAAAACACAGTGATTTCCTGGAAAAAAAATTGCTTTCAAAGATTCCCATACTAGTCTTTGGCCAGGGATAGGGAACCTTAAGGGGTCTAATCTCCACAGAGATGCTATGCAATAACATTGAACCTTTCGAATCAGTGTCAATGAGGAGAATTTTGGGAAGCCTCCTGCTTAACAGGGGAATGGTGGCAGCTTCTGGCAGGTAAAGCAGACTGCCGCCCGCCCCAGCAACTAACAAATGCAGAACAGACATGGTCATGCAATTTAACCCCACTATGTGGACTTTTTGAAGAATTTTGTACTGGCCCTTGGCCGGTTTGCTCCTGTTGCTTAACCTATGCATTTTATGTAATCCCGTGCAGTCCTGCAAGTTTTCGCGCTGCTCCCTCAGTGTTCTCTTGCGCCGCCCAGTAACACAGCAGAGTCACGTGATGCGACGTCACCTCCCATGATTCTGCCGTGTTCCTGGAGCAACTCAAAGACAGCCTTGCGGGCAATCTGCAGTTCAGGTAAGGAAGTGGGCGTGATTGGCCACATTTGTGGTGGGAGCGGGCGGGATCGGGCACACATGTTACAGGAGCCGGCGGGATTGGACAAAACAAATCAGTAGGAGCGGGATAAAAAAAAATAAAAATAAAAAAATCCCGCGCAGGGCTCTACTCTCTTCCACTCACAGCGAATAGACCCCATACAAGCAGTCCAAAATTCTGGACCATGCATATCAAACGCACAAACTTTTTATAGCAAGATCAGTGGGGAAATCCACCAACCAGCCTGAGGGCATCAGGTTGAAGTACAATATCAAATCTAGAGAAAACTTGGGTAACTGCATTAAGATTGTCATATAACATAAGAACCTCTTAAAAAGAGTAGATTGATAGAAGCAAGTAAATTTAAAAAGAAGATGAACATATTATGTATTAACTCATGAGTCAGGATAAAAACTTACAAGGTGTCACTTAGTAGGGCAACATTCACCTATACACTATGCTAGCCAATTAGCTAGGAAATGTATGGGTGGAAAGTTATTTATAAAGCTTAAAGTGTCACCCCCAATCTCTATAGCAGCAAACAAGGGCGTTGAGTGGACTGTGCACGCGTGCCCTCACAATCCTCACTACTATGTCACAACATGCTGTGTGCACAACTTAGTCTGGATGAGTGCAATATATAATATGTACATTAAGTATCATGCTGATCTGCAGTGGATTCTATCATCTACAGTTTTTTTGGATGCAAGCTCCAATTTAAAATATCTATTGCTAGATTCTATTTGTTGTCAGTCTCTAGCATTATTTTTTCTTGGCCAATTGACATATATAAATCTGTGTCCTGCCGTAGACATAGACTTGACTAGCTTCATAGAGATTTATGCCAAGGAAGTAATACAAATTATGTTTTAATGTGCCCCGGCTAAAATCCAGGTGGTGAAGAAAAAAGGTGTCTGGTTGCAATTCTGGAAGACAGACAAAAAGAAAGAGCTGGCCTGCCAAACGGCCATCAGCCACTAAATACTAATTTTAAGGCAGAAGGTGAAATGTGCACAATGTTATGAAAACAAACTTGCAGCGTTTGCCAGATATAATTCTCTTACCAAAACCTTCACGCACTTATCACTGAAATCGGTGCCCAGATCCTCTGGATACAACCAAGCTACATTTTATTTAAATAGTTGAACCTTTTTTGCGCCTACTCTTCCAGAGAGAAGTCGACACACAGGCAGCATTTGGAAGAAAAATTGGCCGTGTTCTGTGTGCCAAGCAAGAGATGAATCGAATATGTCTGGGGACTTAAATATTTCAGCACGCTACACATTAAGGAAGGCCAAGTGGCATAATGTCCAGGTATAAAAAGTGGGGACATTTTCTCACCTCAAGCTTCACAGTTTAGTAAATAAATCCATCAGTCTTTCTTTGCCCACTGACACTTATTGCTCCTTTGAATACATGCAGGGGTCTTTTTCAATCATGCATAAACTTGCATTCTAATAATTATATCCAAATATTTCACATTTTTTTGTTTTACCCTTGTTCTCAAAATGCACCCTTCACATTCTACACATTGCCTTTTCTGGTAACATATTCCTTCCATGCCCAAGGGGGAAAAAGCCTTTTTTTATTAAATAAAATAAAATAAAAAAAAAAAACACAAAAAAATAAAAAAAAGAGAACAAAAAAATAAAAAAGCAAGTCACGCTGAGCTGGTATCTGTGGTTTGTTGAGCTCTGGTATATGGAATTGTATGCATTACTTGTTGGAAACACAGGTGACACAGCTGAACAAGTTACCAGATGTTTAACCTACTGAGCTATTTTAGCTAATAACTGTCTGCAATCATAGATAAACTATTAATGTTTATTGGGGATGAATGCAAACTATATCATCAATATACCGCTTACCCTTTTGGCAGTGGTCCGGTGTCCAACAGCGCTCAAAAAACATTCCATTGACCACAGTAGATGGGCACTTTCCTGTGCCCTTCCCAGTGCCTGGACACACATCGCCACACTCTTTACTGTCTTTGTTGAGGTTGATGTAGTTGTCTTCTACAGAGTCCAAAATTCTTGACCAATCAATAGTGGCCAAGTAACACAACTCATTGTTCTTTTCAATCCTCACAGAGCCTCTTATGATGTTCACAAGGTTATATAGCCCGATCTCCTTCATGTGAACCATCTCAAAGATAACCAGGGCATAGTTGAAGAAGAGGCGTGTACCACGAATGACCATGAGGTTGGGAAATAGGTCCTTCAGGCTCTCTAGACCATAGACGCGGAAAAGTAGGAGGTAGTCGGTTATCATGGTAAGTTTAGGGAAACTCAAGTCTCTGAAGTTCTCTGGTTTTGTGTTGAACATCAGTAAGATCTGGAGATGGCCCTCAATGACTGTGCAGTCCTCTAGTGCATTGAGATCAGTCAGATTATTCCGGATATCCATACTGTGGCAAACTGTCAACAAAAATGAAAAAGTTATAAAAAACAGTTAGTCTTAAACGGAAATAGGTCTGTGTACAAGGAAAGTCACATAAAATTCATTTATTCCACAATCAAACATGAGTCTTTAGATGTGCAAGATACCTATTAGCAGGCCAATGATGTTAAAGAATAAGACAGAGTAAGACAAAGCTGCAGGGATTCAGATGTCCCTCTGTTAAGTAAAACGAAAGACATCAGGGGATTTCTAAGGTTAACAAGTTTCCCTAAAACAAAACACAGCATTATCTATTTTCAAAGTTGAAAGCTGAAACTTTTAACCTCTGTATTAAATACTGTATGCCATTAGGAAATCAAATTGTCTAAGAAAATATGTCCATACTTAGCATTTTATCCAACAGATTACGGTCACATAGCAGTAAAAAAACAAAACACAGTAACTTGTGTCTTAACATGCTAGAGTAATGTTTTCCACAAACGATTGCAGGGTTATCACCTTTTTTACAAAGCATAATGCAAAAGTACCAATACAACTTAAAGTAATCCAACTGAGATCTGCTAACAAAAGCATGATTCCTGTTCCTCACCAGCCACGGAGCAGTAATTGCCATTTAAACTACTTAAAAAGAAACAAATCTCCCGTCTAAAAGATTGGGGGTGGCGACTTTGGATTATTGCACAACAACAATACATCTCAATTACTGAACAAACAAACACTGTAACCAAGGTGCAATTGGCAACTGAGGACATTATTAGTTTAGCTTTAACAATAAATTGAAGCGGCAGATTAGGATGACATTCATGCGATGGGTCTCTGCTAGAAGTTGGGTTTACATGTAAGACAGCAAACTTAGGGTCAGGAACTATATCAGAATAGCTGTCAAGCACATAAGACAGTGTGGGTGGGGATGTAGGGGTGCGGAAGGCAAAAATACCGTAGTTCCAGTGGATGGCTACTGCGAGGGGAAATAAAATGACCAACGATTATGTAGCTGGCTGCAGGGCAGACATAGCTCCTGTGATTGTCACATGTCATGAAGAATGGAGGCATTAACCGAAGTTAATTACGTAGCCAAAGCTAAAGGGCCTCAGGACAGGATGTCCTATTTTGGTGTGACATGATCAACCAACAAAGCAGCTCTGAAGAAACTTGTGCATGACTGAGATCACATAAAAGCCAAGTCAACGTTACATATCAAAGTAGAAGAGCAATACGAACAGACAATATAACTACAAATGAATATGTAATGTATAACGCAGCCTTATAGGATGGTACTTTGTAAATCAATAATAGTTATAAGAATGTAACTGTGTGTTACCCACTTTATACACATTCACATCCCTGTAGACAAAGCTATGATAGGGCCATGTAAAGTTCCCCTCTTTCAGGAAGGAACCCACATGAAGTTGGTTGGGTATGCAAGATTAATTCTGTGGGTCCTGCCACTGAACTCACGCTTACTCTTAAAATAGCCACCTACAGTTTAACAAAAAACTGACACTCATTGCACATACACCACCTGCTTCCTCCATATATCGAGTCACTCTAGAGCATTTCAGAGATAGCCAGAGAGCAAGTAGTAGAACCCAAGCACAAATAGCTGAATGCCGTTAACCCCCTTTAACCTTTGGAATATCCCCTAGTCCAGTGCAGAAACAAAAGCATAAAAGGAGAGCAGAACCACTTTGAGTATGTCTAGACAATAACATTAAGGATAACCTTTCAAAAATGTTATACTTTTGGGTTTAATATATATTCTGAAAGTCCATCCCCAAAAAGCTTCTGATGCAGGAAGAGCTTGGCTGGCACTGTATAAGCTAAAAATAAATTCTACGAAAGATTAAGTACCAACATTATGATTTTTTTTTTTATTGAAGCAGCCCCATTCACACTTAACGACCTAACCTAGATTCCAAGTAAGGGCAACCAAGTTGTACCATTGTAGAGCATTGAAGAATTTGATGATTATATATACAATTATTATTTTTGTTTTCTTCTTCTCAGGACGGTACCAACTGGGATCAGGCATCATCAAATCAGAATAGAATGAAGGAGTGAGAAGTAATATTTACTTTTAAACCATGAAAGCGAGTTCCCAGTTAACCGTTATTTGTTAACCGTTGTATAAACTGGTCTGATACCTAGCGTTCCTTTACAGGTTTTCCCAAGCATTTTGGAATCGCCTTACTATCAGATTCCCCTTGGGGAAAATATTGTAGTAAAGCTTTCTAAATGAGACAAATTGTATTTGTCTTTAAAAATTTTTTAAAAAAAATGCCTTTCACATTTAGCAGATTCCCTCATGCTAAATTAATTACAGCGGTAATAGTAACTGGCCCGATAGGGTTAATGCTAGCGTTTTAGTAACGGGTCTTTTTTCCAAGAATAGAGGAACAGACGGTTAAAACAGAGAAGTCTTGGGTTTCCTTCCCACAGCTGGGGGAATGTCTGTTACTCAGAGATTTGCCACGTATTCTCATCAGCATTTCTGTGTTTTGTTACCACACTGTCCACAGGATGGATGTGTGAGGAGTCCCCAAGGTCTGCAAGCCACACAGTCTCATTTATAACAGTCTGGCTTCTTCTTGAGACTCTCTTAAATCTCCCATTTCTCTATTGAATACTCTTTGTAGTCCAACTCGCTAATGCTTTCTAATATTTCATATAACCTCCTATTGGTCTGTTTAATCACACCCTAGATTTCCAACTCTTCACATTTTACAAATTGGTAGGTTGTCAGCTACTGTTGTTCTAGAGTCCTAAAACTAGAAATAAGTGTTGAGAACCAGCCTCTTTCATGCACTTTCTGCATGCAATACTGGGAAAAAAAAAAAACCTTATAGCCGTGCCCCACAAGATCAGCTCAATAGGAATAGGCAGCCGCCTTGGCAAGGCCAGTCCTTAACTGCTCCTACTATGCCCCCCATGATAGAAAACCTCAGACTATATTATATATTCTTCAGCACTGCTTATTAAGGCCGTAATCCACTTTGTCTTCTTTTTGTGTTACCCTAAACCAAAGAACAAGTCATTATTAGTGAACCACATGAGATCTTCTTCTCCCACCTAGAAGAAAAGAGCTGTCCTAACAGCATCTAAATGAGGTTTAATTGTATTATAGAGATCTTGGCTCAATAAACAAAATAATCAGACGTTGCACGTTTATCATATACTGTTAAAGAGATACAGTTTGGTCTCTCAAACATGGTGCCACAGGCCATATGAGCGATTACAATTAAATGAAAGGTTAACACACAAAGGAAAAAAAAAGGTTTGAGCAGGATCCTCCTTACCTCGTTTCTGTAAGTCAAATTGTCATGTAATGCACTGTTTCTGTCCATTTTACCCATCATACAGCATTTCAGAATAAGATGGCACTAAAACCCAATAATATCTTTTGTAGAAGTATTTTAAACAATGGACTTTTAACCCCTTAACAATCAATGACGTGCCAGGCATGTCACGACATTAAACAAGCTTAAAAAGGGATCTAAGAATTGGCCAGCTTCAACGATGTCCTAAACAGCACATGGGGGAAGAATGGCCAGATTTGGGGGAAAAAAAATGGTATTGAAACAGCAAAATGCTACTTGTGCTTATTGCCCTATAGTTTGTAAAAACAAAAACATTGGGTATTTCTACTCAAGAAAAATAGTAGAACCAATTTAGCAGGTTTTTTCATTTTATTGCAGAATACGGCTTCACCCTTTTACATTATATATGGAGCTAAATGTGGTAGAAATATTCCTCTGATAAATGACAAGTCTTCACCTGGCACATTATCTGTTTTTTTAATCACGTGATGGTAATGTGCCAGAGGGACAGACACCATCCCTGTCAATATGCTACCACAGGCCTACCCAGAATGCATCACTGTAAACAAACTTGATCTCAGACTAAATACTGTAGAAGAGAAGCACAGGTCTTATTAGAAATTATAGCAACACAATCTGCGTTTTGATCATCAACGACCACACAAACCTAGCTGTATAAAAGAAAATATAATCAACATCTGTAGGAATCATCAGAAGCACAGCACAACTGTGATGGGTAGCACTGGCTGTGTTCATTTGGAGAGATCCATACTGTAGATGAGACAATACAGCGAGAACCCAGTTGTTCCACGAAGTTTGACAGCTGACTTCTATAGAATAAGGGTGAAAGGAAAGCCAAAAAAATTTAACCTTTTGCCAAAAGACATTATTTATTGTTTTATATAGCAAAATAGTGTGGGGTGCTTTTCATAAACACGGACTAGGAGAGGCGTCAGGACAATGGGTTAGATGGATGGAGCCAAATACAGGACATTCTCAGATGAAGACCTCTTAATATGCAGAGCTAAAGCGTTAGAATGGCACTGCCAAATCCTAGACATAGATTTGCTCTAACAACCTTTCACGGTTTATTACACACACTAGCTTTCAACCACAATTTATATGGTACAATAAAGGAGGACGCCCATGATACAAATTTTTATCAGAACCCAAATTAAACAAATAGTTTAAAATCTTCTAGGCAGAAAGGATGGGGAGGGCATGTGTTTTCCGTTCCGTTCGTTTTCTGGGCAGTTGTATTTTACCCTTCTAATCTCTTCTTCTAGATCTAGAATACGTCAATTATTGGCAAACAATTTTTTTATTTTGGGTTTTACACAGGACTATTTTTGGAACAAACAAAACCCTTTTTATCTGCAAACCCAGAGATTGTGTTACATTTAACACTTCTGCTTTGAAATTTACATTCCACACTCTGATTAATTTAAAGGGCACCTAGTTTTATTTCACCAATAAAATTGAGCCTCTCCAAGCAAAGATGGCTACAGTTTGGGATTTACCATTCAATAACACGTTTAGGTGAGTGAGCCGTCTGCAGGTAATGGTAATTTGCAGAGTATCGAGACAGATTTGGTTCTGCTACAAATAAACCAGTTGGGAATATGTGATGTGGCTTAACCGGAAAGAGAAGGTCTGAAACAGAATATCAACAACAAAAAGAAAAAATTACAAAAAAAATTAAAAAAAGTGGTGATGCACCAAGGGTGATGCGTCAGTTCCAGACTGTGTGAACACAAAGATTTGCCCTTAAAGTTCCCAGGTATAAATGTTAGGGCTAATGTACATTAGCCCAGGGTTTGACAAATTTGTTGTGAATCTAGGCGCCAGCTAAAAAAGTTAGGAGCCAGGATTTTTTTTTTTTTTTTTTTTTTTTTTTTTTTTTAAACAGTTGGTCAGGAGTGACCTGATCATCATCAGCCCACTTACTAAACTCACAGAATTTGACCTGGAAGCACCCTGGACTTTCAGGTCAGTGCTGTTTTTTGTTGTTTTTTTTATATATATATATTTTTTTTAACGCTTTCAATGCTGATGTTCCATTGGAGCATTGCATTGACTGATATTTAGTCCCCACAAGCTTGTGAGGACAAATGTTAACCCCTGCAATGCCACGAATGTGTTATACACAATTGTGGAATTGAAGGGGTTAACGCTGAACTATCGCTCTCATGGAGCGATCAGGCAGCAGGGGGGTGTTGGGGCTGGTCTCCACACTTATGTGGAGACCAAAGAACCCTCTCCCCCTGTCCCTGAAGCTGCCTCTGGAAGCTGGGACGCAATTGCTGCTCTATAGACCAGCCATTGCAGGGGGGAGTCTCTCTGATGACTGCTGTAGGCTTCCATGCCCACATGAGTCATCAAAGGGCTTGTGGGGGCTCGTTTTTGCCGTTGCTGGCCTGCCTGGGCTTCCAGGCAGACCACCAGCAGCAGAGCCCCGTACAAAACGGGAATTAACCCCTAAAATGCTGCGATCACGGCATTGAAGGGGTTAACGCTGCCCTGTCGCTCTCATGGAGCGATCAGGCAGCAGGGGGATGTTGTGTCAGGTCCCCACACTTGTGTGGGGACCTAATCAACACTGACTCAACCCCTTTTCCTGAAGCTGCCTGTGGCAGCTGAAAACGCTATTGCAGGTTTTCCTGCAATCGCAGTTTCAGCCTACAGAATCACTCCGTGGGAGTGATCTCAGGCTCGGGCTCGAAGTGGCTGTGCTGTCTGCCCAGAATCTGGGCAGACAGCAGCAGCAGCGCCCCCGCGTGATGCAGGGGCATTTTTTTGTGGGTGTAAGAGGCTGACAAACTCCTAGGCGCCAGGACAAAATTCTGAGTCACCATGGCGACCTGGTGCCTGGGATTTGGCGAGCCCTGCATTAGCCTGTAGTTGTGGGAGGGGCTATGGTTATTTAACCAAGGCCTCTCTCTCCCACAGCTACGTTTCAGCGTCTGACTTTACTAGATGTTCGCATGTGCCGGGCACGCAGAATATGGCGGCAGACGCGTTCTCGTTTCAATTTCCAGCGGTTTTTCAAAGTCCAACCCTCAGTGGCAGCAGCACCTACAACTGCGCCAGTCTTCGACAAGCTCATTCTAGCATAGAAAAGCATCTGCACAGAGCTCGCCATATTATCACGAGAGCGTTGTCCAGCAATACCAGGGAAGCATATGACAGAGCCTGGTCCCTATTTGGCAGATTTGTGGTAGCATCTGCCCCTACGAACGCGTATTCAGTTGCCACCCTCTTGGCTTTCGCAGCGCACTGCCGTTCTAGCTTAAACTTTAACGGGAGTCCAACATCACATATCACTATATTTTCCTAACAAAATCTCTCTGATTGCTAAGCACCCGGTCAAAACCTTACTAAGAGGTCTGCAGAAAACCAAGCCAGTCAAGGCCCCCAGTCGGTGGCCGATTGATGGGGAGGTTTTCAGAGCTTTGACAAAATGCTTAAATACTCAACCCCTTTACTCCAGCTACTTGTACAATGCTCAAAGCCACCATGTTTCTAGCATTTTATGGGTTCATGCGCCCAGGGGAACTGGCCACTACACTGTATTCAACGTAATTTCTGAAGGTCTCGGACTTATGTCCTGTCGCTGATCATTTCCTTCTATCCCTCGGTCATACGAAAACCAATCAGTCCGGTCCGAATGGACCCTCCCTTGGTCTTTGCTTCTCCGTTCCACTAATCCCATTCGTTTGCCCCAACACGATTATTAGTATTGGAATGTTTATTTATTTAGTTAGGTAGTTTAATTTCATACCAGCTGCTAAACATCTTACGGCAGGTAGCACTGCCAGCTCTACTGGATATGCATGTTCCCTTAGCAAAACGACTTAAGCTTGAACCCTGCTGGCAACCGTCTATTTTATTAACTTGAAATAGGGAGGCACGAGGTGCTCTGTTAATTTAAACATTACCAGTATAACGTCAAATAACCCCACTATCCGGCACGTGAGAAAGTTAACTATAGTATTATTCACACTAACCACAATAAAATGCCACAGGCTGTCTACTCAATCACAGCATCCGAATCTGCAGCAAAACAAGGAACATTAGTAGCGCAACAAAACGTCTTTATTATGTTAGGTAACATATTGACTACAAACGTTTGTTACCCTGAGGTTAAAATTTTATATCAGATTGATGTGTTGTCTTTATCCAACCAAAGGGCTAAGTGCAAAAACCAAGGTCAAGGCCCAAAACAATGCCCCTTAGGAGGCTGGTGTTTTATAACCATGGACAGCCTAACACAATAAGCAAACATTAACTCGATTGTGGGTTTCACATTTTCCCCATTTTCTTTAGAGTTGAGTAACAATTTCCATTTCTATAAATACTTTTGCAATCATAGACGCAAACACACAAGCAAATTGAAAAAACAAATCCTCCAAGCTATGTGTTAAAGACACGGTTCCACTCAGACAACACTAATTGCACTCTCTAGTATGCTAAGTGAATAAACCTGGTTAGATCCGTCTATTACGGTGCCTACCATTACATTTTATATCCGCTACACAGAATTCATTTTATTATGCATTTTACAGCATGTACATCTAAAGGTGCAATCATTTTAAGAAAAGTTAAGAGCTCATTGCCCTCCTGCCCTTTCAGAATCCACTGAAACATTACGAGTATGAATGGTATGTGTAACGGCCCGGGGTTAATAAGTGCCGTACACAATAAGTAGTTATGACCATCTGGGACTTTGGCCCCTCGTAGCCCAGACACCCTTGAGCCTTGCCACCGCATAGGTGCTGGGCTACGGACCAGGGGTGGTTCGTAGAGGGAGCCTTCCACAGATCCCCGGTTGCTGGGACCGCTAGGGGAGCGGAGATCAGCCGGCACGGTTATCGTACGCTGGCTATCTCACGGTCTGTCCCAGGGAAATTTTGAACTGTTGCTGCTCGGGGTCCCTTCGGCCTATCGCTTTTTGGACAGGATACCCTCAGGACCCCGAGATCGCCCCCGCTCCTTCAGGATCATCCCGAGAACGACAGCTAAAGTTCTACGGACATTGCGGGGCTTGGTGGCCGGACTGTCTGGGCAGGGTGGGAAGATGTGGACATTATTTATGGTCTTTTTCTCACCCAACCTGTATATAAGCTTGTGTGTTTCCCCGATAACGTGTGTTACTTCCCTGGAACATTAGTCTCGTCTAATGCTTCCGAGGGTTGGCTGGATCACTCATTGTCCTTTTCAGGACAATTACAGCACTCTTCGGCTACGCCTCGGCAAGCTGCTGTTCTGCAACGTTAAAGACACCGGACCAGTTCCTGAGCCCATCCTCGCTAGTGTCGACTAGCGCTGGAAGCCGTTAACCATTTTGGCCCTGGCAGGAAGCATCAGAGAACCGATGGGGGTACAAGGCGTGCCCGTCACAGTATGCTTTGCACACTGCCATTTATCAGCCCCTTAATGCAGATAATAAATATATATATATATATATATATATATATATATATATATCGATGCATCCTGGTGCCATGTGTTCTCCAGGTAAGCAACACACACACGTGGCCATCCACGTGATGTAAAAGAAAATGTGATTCGTCAGACCAGGCCACTTTTCTTCCATTGTACCCTGATCCAGTTCTTATGGTCCCAGGCCCATGCCCATCATGGGCACTCTGACTGGTCTGCGGCTACACAGCCTCATATGCAACAAACTGTGATGCACTCTGTGTTCCAATACCTTTCTAGCAGAACCAGCATTAACTTTTCACCAGTAGCTTACCTGTTGAATTTGACCACACAGGCCACCCCCCCCACCACATGCATCGATGAGCCTCAGCCGCCCGTAATCTTTCACGGCTTTTCTTTCCTTTGACCACTTTTGATAGGTACAAACATTCCCACAAGAGCTGCTGTTTTTTTACGCTTCCACATTTTTTCATGCTTCTAACACATCAACTTTGAGGCCAAAACGTTCACTTCCTGCCTAATATATCCCACCCACTGACAGGTGCCATGATAACAAGATTATCAGTATTATTCACTTAACCTGTCAGTGGTCATAATGTTATGGCTGACTGGTGTGTGTGTAATATATATAATTACACACGCACACACACACACAGATACATACTGTGTCTGCAGCACTGAATTGAAGATCTGGATCTTTCATTGTGCTTCCTTAGTTTGGGCTCTGCTGGCCTGTACTCTCCATATGCTCAACCTAGGACTCCACATCCATATGTACTGCAGCCCAAGCCTCTGCGGCCATCCGCATGAGCCCCATCACTCCCACTGATGTGCTAGGAGGAGTTTCCACCCCTGAGACAGAGAGAGAATGCGGAAGAGCATGCCCAAAACCACTATTTTGTTGGACATTTATATGACTGCAGGTCGGGGGTCCACACATTCGGTTTGAATCTAGGAGCCAGCTTTTTTTCCTTCCCCAATCATGATCATATTTTCCAGGTGACCAGGGTTTGTCAAGCCTTGTTTTTATAGAGGTGGTCACATTTGCTGATCAATTAATCAGGGGCATTTGATTAGCAGCACCTGTCTGCTACTTAGCATCTTAATTTCTATTGAAGCCGTATGGGTGTACTCGGTTTTTCACATGACTTCTCCATTTTGGCTTAAGTTTTGTCATCACGACACGGTACAACATGTGTTGCTGCTCATCTAAGGTTGTACTTACCAAATTTTTATTATATCCTGATATAATAAGCCATATTAATTGGCATCTGTACATACCCGAACTCTGACACTATGGTATACACACACTCACATATGCTACTCCGTCTCCAACCCTCTCACCTTGTGGAAACCAGTCGCTGCCTATTTTCTGCCATCATGAATGTGGCACCCAATGATTTCCTGTAGGGGTGCGGTAAGGCAAGTGCATTACGTGACCACACTGGGAGACTCGCTGCACAGCATACCCGCAGGAAGACATAGGGTGCTGGATTCATGATGGCAACTCTTCAAAACCCTCTGCACCAGGAAGTTTTTTCTAGTTGCCATGGCCACCCGGTGCCCAGGGTTTTGTGAAGCACCTAGCAGATAACACAGTATACGGGTGTGTGTGTGTGTGTGTGTGTGTGTGTTCTAAAACAGCAACAAACAAGCTAGATTCCAAAAGCATACAAAAAAAACCAAACGATACTGGTGCAGAAAAGAGGAAGGGGAAAAAAAAAGTTGTAATAGTAATCAACATCAAAGATGGTTGCTCTTCTACAAAGTTAATCATTTAGCCTGGAGTGTGGTAGGAAAAATAGTCCTGTCTAAAGTAGTGTGTGTCAAGCTTCTTCAGTGCCCGAGAGGGTCAATGAGACTTCAATTCCACTTTAAAGTCAGAATTCAGCACATACAATCCAAAAAACACCGATTCAGATCCTTGGTAAGAAATATAACCATAAAAAATTAGATAGGATTTGACAAATTTGGGGTACTTTGATGTAGTAGTGGTCTTTGCAAAATATGGCCATATAGTATGATGGAATCCCCAATATCTATGCCTTACATAGGCGTTTGTTGTGAACATTATAAAATAGTAAAACAAAATGTTGATATGACATGTATGACGCAGCTACATCACTCAAAGAAAAAAAAATTCTCATAAACAGGCTAGATTTCCCATTAGGCAATGCAGGAATGCACTAAGGTCGCCTCAGGGTTAGAAGCCATATACCTACCCCCAACTACTTCTAAAAGTTAAAATGTAAACATTTTTCCTAAGAGCTGCTCCGACTCTACAGGTGTGAACAGACATAGGCACTAAAACCTGAAGTTCAACATTCTACAAACTCAAGAAGACATCACGACTCCTTCCGGCCCACTATAGCTTTTTTTTGCTTAGAGCGGATTACAAAAACAAGAGACAGAAAGGCCCCAAGATCCTGTCCCTGACAATACTGCGAGATGCGGCCACAAGCTGTATTTCAATGTTTGACAAATGGAAATGGAAATTTAAGATGTAGTCCTCAGAAACCGACTTATTTATTCTTTTCATTTTATGTACTGAATGTTCTTTTTTTTTTTTGTGAATATAAAGTTAGAGAGCTACAGGGGCATGCACTGCCGATACTGAATGCCAGTATATTGTATGTATGTGTATATATTTCTCATGGTTCTAGTAGATTACGCACACATTTCCAAGACCTCAAACGGAAAGTAGGGGGAAGGCTCGGTAAGCGCCTGTATGCTTTTCACAACGTCCTACAATCTACACTTTACCCGTTTCCATAAAAACACCTGGGGAGAGGCCAGAGTGATCAAGGGAGAGAGAGAGAGAGAGAGAGAGAAATGCGGGGAAAATAAGGAGAGAGATAGTGACTGAGTGCAATGAGGTGAGGTTTTGTGTAAGAGAAGCAGTGAGGAGGGAGGGATTGCGTGGGTGGAAGGGGGGGTAGAAGAAAAACATGTTTGCTTCACGCAGATGATAAAGCAAAATCTACCCCACATCCTGGTGAGAGGGAAAAAAAAGGTAAGAAAAAATATTTTGCTGGATGTTTGTCTGCTCACTCTTATCCAAAACAAAACGACAGATATATTTCCCCCACTTTATAAGGGAATCTTAGCTCTTCTCACCCAGCAAGATAAGCACAAGATATGGAAGAGCCATATGTCCCATTCTGTCCAAGGAGATCTTTTTTTTTTTTTAAATAGGCATTGGAGCATTGATGTCTGCGCTCCATTTCCTAAAGTAGCATTTTAACGCTTTGTGTCGTATCTGGAGCATGCACGCAGACACGTTTAACACACAATCTACAGGGGCTCAAATTGCACTCTTCCGATGAAGGGAGCATTTGGATCAGGCCGAGGCAATCTAAGAGCTGCAGACGGTGTATGCGTTTCACACAAACTACAAGAACAAGAGAACAGGACTGTCATATAGCTTAGTTAAAAGAAAACATTTTCTACATGTTGATACCCAGTTACTGACACGTGTCCACTAGTGTGTAGAACTCATACGCAGTTTTATTATGACTGTGTAAAAGATCAGGAATTCTTCAAAAAACGTTCATAAAAAAAAAAAAAAAAAAAAAAGAAAGCAGATAATTAAAAAATAAATAAATAAAAATACCCCCAGAATTAACAGAGGAAAAGGAAGCAGCATCTTATATAAAATAAGGTGTTCCAGCCTTCCTGTGTACTGTAGAGTGTCTCTATAAGAAGCACATACAGGCACTGTGGCAGGTAAGCATATGGGTTATGATGTACCACTTTGTTCAATCTTGAATCCAATCGCAAAAGCACATGTACAGATACATTGTGGCGTTCGGATGTCTGCAGGCGTTAACCCCCTTCTTTACTGGTGGGGGTTTCCCAAAAACCTGACCAGTATTTTTACATTAAGGTTCTTTAACCGTGCATCCATGCATCAAGGACTGATACAGCTTTCTTTTGATGCCCTTTTTAGAGATATATATATATATATATATATATAGTCCCACATTTAGTATACTTAAAAAAAAAAAAATTAAAATAATTACTATTAAATTGATCCCTAAACCAGTTCAGCTGTCCAAAATACTACAAGATTTATTAATGTAAATGTCATGAATTTGGAAAAATCCAACACGCATAGGTGTTTTTGTTATTGGAAGTTAAGGGGTACACAATGGAACATGGCCGTTCCCTTTTCAAAATTTGAATTTTTCAAACCACCTGCTCTAAATATCCCAATAAAAACTATAGATTTTTAAAGCACAGACAATCAAGGGTATTTGGTGGGCCAATCTTTGGTTTTTAATGTTTTGATCTGCTGGCACTTTCTATGTTTCTATTTCACAAGGCGTATTTGGACATTTATCGTGCAACCATTTGATAACCAATCTGCGGCAAAGGGAAACAATTTTTATGCTTTTTTGCCGCCAAAGTCTCTCAAACAGCCAATGTATACAGCTGCATCTCCAGATGGTTTTTGTATATTTTTCACATCTACAGGGCAAGGTAGGTGCACACAACATAAAGGGTTAAACGATAATACAAGGTTCTGGAATAAAAAAACCCATGTCTTGTGCATTCCCTCTTTTACTTTTCTGAGGCTCCTGATTTCTTCTGAGAATGTGATGCATCCATTAATAAAGGAAGTCTTGCGTGATGGCGTGGGAATCATGAATGGCGGTTCTCGGGGACTGCCTCAGGCGCAAGGCAGGCCCATACAACAGAAAAAGCGACAGGCAGCGAGCGGTGTACACACACAGCTGCTTTCTTCATGGCATTACATGCCATCATTACAGGTTCTTGGGCCACTTTTTCATGACAGCACGAAACATCATGAAGGTTTCTGAAAACTGCTACCTGCTTAGGCTTTATCTAAATCTACACAAAAAAAAAACATTGCTTTGTGCATTTCGCAACATATGGGTGGTGTGACTGACGGTAGGCAGCTTAAAAGGGGAACTTCGATGGTTTTCTAATGTTGTAAGATGCTGCAAAACAACCGTCCAACACAACCGGCTGCTGTGTACTATGCACGACTACACTTTGCAGAGCTACTAAAAGGGAAGAAAAAAAAAAAAAAGAAAACTTGTTGGGAACTGTAGTCAAGCAAAATCAAGATATAGAGAGGGCTTGGATGCTTTCATATATTTTGCACATAAGAACTTTTTGATTTTGAAATCTCTATCGATAGAGAAACCACACAGCTCCCAAGTTTCTCGGGATGAAAATTTACTGAACAACAGATGCTAGAAAATGTAGTACCGCATACCATATAATTCACCGTTTCTTGCACGTATGTACACAATATGATCAAAAGTATGAACACCTGACACTCTCATCTATATAAGCTAGTTTGACAGCCCATTCCAAAACCATGGGCATTAAAACAGAGTAGCACATTTCCCACATAACTTCGGAAACTTGTGCCCATACAGCCAAAAGAGCATTTGTGATATCAGGCGCTGATTTTGGACAAGAAGGCCTGGCACACAATTGGTGTTTTAATGCATCCCAAAGGCGGTCAATGGGGTTTAGGCCAGGGCTCGGTGCAGTATGCCTTACACCTCTCCAGCAAACGCTTGTTATTGGTTTCTGTGCAGCTGCTCAGCCATGGAAACCCACTTCATGAAGCTCCCGACGCACAATGCTCTTGCTGATTTTTCTTCCAGAGGCAGTTTGGAACTCTGTAGTGAATGACGCTACAGACCGTTTTTATGTATGTATGTATGTATGTATGTATGTATGCATGTATGTTTACACACACACAGCGCTTCAGCACTCTGAAACTATGCGTTGACTACCACTTTGTGGCTGGGCTGTTACTTCCAGATGCTTCCACTTCCCATTAATAGCACTTAGTGGCCCGGGGAAACTTACCAATGGGTGTGGCTAAATCCCCTCAGCTCAATTAGGGTGTCCACAGACTTTTGGTTATATAGCACCCCTTAGTAACATGATGTGCACGTTTTGAGAGCCTGAGCATTGAGCCGCTATGTTCTTTTGACACACATTTTGTTGGCGCATCACTAATTAGTGAGTTTTACCAGTGCTGTAGTTCCTGTTTCCAAAGCGAACAAGATGACATTAGGCTATAGAAAGACTAATATGTTTGCACAACATATAGGCAAATTCCTATGCTCTACCGACTACAGCATTATTTGAGAGAGCGGGTTATTGTTTATGCCCCATGGGTATGCTTAAAGGAGACCCCTCCACCATTTATTTTTAAATAGTATCAGATGGAAAATACATTTTCTACAATATTATGAGGTTTTCACTTAATATATAAATATATATAATATTTTGTTTTCAGCTAGCTGCATATTAACCATTTGCATAGGTTCTAGTTCACCTAAGCCCAATTTATACACTCCTTATCCTTAGAACAGCTTGGTCTTTATCACCAAGCCAGACACATTGACTGAATAAGGAAAGCCTATGACAGAACATACCTCTATCATTACCACAAATAATCAGATCAGTTAGGAACGCTCCTCACGTTATCACATGACCAACAACGGCAGACCCCTGGTCTGTAGCTAGAGGATGTTTATTGGAACAAAAGGAGATACAATGTACACCACGCTGTATTATATAGTCAATGACAAAATGTTGTTCACAGTACTTCCCCTTTAAGTCTGTTGGTATGGAACAGTTTAACATTGCCACATCAATAGTTACACTTTAAAAAGCGAGTCATGCCCATTTTCAAAAGACCAGTGAAGCAAACCCTGATTGCTCTCTGCCCTTGCAATCCAAGCAGTTTTTCACGGTGGACCAGTTTTTGGTCACTTGCCTACTGGTAGAGCACCAGGTTTGTGAGCATGCATGCACCTCTTGTCTCAACTGCAAATGGTAACATTCACAAACACTAATTTAAATAAAGTTAAACTGTAAACCATACATATTTTCACCCTCCGAGGTTTCAACCTAAATATGAACATTTATTGTAATTTAAAAACATAATTTACAGCGTTAAAGATGTGGTTTAGTTTTACGAGTGTATGTGGAAAGACTCACTGTATGGTGAAAGATAATAAAGTTCTGTTGTTGCGTTTATCCACATGAGGTTCCATTGAATATTAGAACTTTCAGCTACCTCAATGTATAAAAAAGGGACAAATCAAGTGCTAAGACCACTTTTATAACATTCTGTTTTATTGGCATTTCTAAACAATCCACTGTTAACCGCATTTGCTTCTTAATTCTAAAGCACACATTTGTCTGCCATTTCAACCTAATTAAATTTACCGTACTGTCGCATTTCTCTTGGATCCAGAACTAAATCCAGAAGCATAACTGCTTCGACAAAGGCAAGGTTTTAATTTAAATGGAAAAGAAAAAAAAATCTTTAAATCCAATTAAATATACAATTGTAAACTAGACTGTTCTAAAATAGTGAAAACTCATTGTGTTCTGGGCTCTAAAAATCTAACCGAGGTTTGGTCACAAGTACATGTTTTTTGATAGATTTACAAAGCAGTATGCATTTCACCTGGACAATCCATTGTTGTACTTATTCCAGAGGAGTAAAATAGCGGAAATTTCCATCCCTGTACACACACACGCACCTAAAAAGGCTGTCAGAGGTAGGTACCCTATTAATCTCTCCTCAGAATATCAAATTCCCAGTTGCAATGAGCCGTGAACTCATCACACACAGACAAGCATCAAACACGAGATTCATGCACACGTAACATCAAATGGATCCTCTTACTAGCCCCTATGCAGAGAGGCCCAGCCCTGCAAGGACTGGGATTCCCACCGAGAAGGACAAACCTCTGCTGCCAGCCATAATCTTTGACTATAACATTTCAATGGTTTTTAAGTCTCCTGTGTGTTTAATGTTGCAACGTGAATGACTTAAAAATAGATTTGAAATATTTATATATGAAATATCAGTTTTTATGTCAACTCTTCTAGTTGTATAAGACGTTATAGAGATTCATAAAAATATCAAGGATAATAAAGATTTGTATACACCGTATTTGCTCGAATATAAGACTTTTTTTCATAGCAAATACTCTGAAAAATACCCCCTTCACTTATATTCGATGTCGTCTCATAATCGGACCTCAAATAGGAGGTCTTACTAGGCGCTGCAGGAGACCTGGATCCCCCTCTCTCAACCTCTGGGGTTTCTATGACTGAGCGCCGGCATCACATGAGCTTCCGATGCTTCACGAAGCCCCAGCGGAAGTGCCGGGCAGAAGCAGAGATTGTCTGCGCACATCTCGCAGACGTTCACCGGGACCGGGATCCTCCTCTCTGGCAGCCAGTAAATGTCTGCGGGATGCGCATAGACAATCTCAGCTTCTGCCCGGCACACACACACTATAACATGCCAACACTCATTATTAACATGATACACGTTAGCACCACACTCCCAGCCAGTGTGCGCATGCACGCATGTGGCTAACACTATACATACAAAACTATTTAAAACACTTACACTACGGACACCTATACATCAAAGCTGACACTATAATACAGTAGACATACTGACTTTGGCACTATACATTTACACTCACACACTGACTAGCACTATACATATAGCACACATATACACTGATACTACAGTATATACAGCTGGACTCCAGCACTGTACATATACACACTCACACACACTACTTCCCTCTCTTCTTCCATCGTGAATTCTGCACACTATGCTTCCTACAGCTGCTAGGTGAATCGATTGACATGAGGGACCCAGCAGGGTCATGTAGCGTGCCTTATGCGACCCTGCTGGGCGCCTCACATCACCCGCTACACTGCATTCATGATGGCAGCCCTGCAAGACCCTGGCTGCCAGGAAGCGGTTTCTAGTCATCATGCTGACTTGGCTTTGTCGAGCCCTGTATTAGATATAAATTGAACGAGGAGAACATTATTTTCAAGGTTACCCATGGTAAACGGCACAGACATTTTTTGGCTTCTGTACATTGTGTTTGTCTAAAGCATACACACACTTAAGAAATGGATATTCCAAAGTGCCCAAATCTTATGGAAGGGCAATATCAAATGTTTCTTGGAACAAGAATAATCGGGTTAAGGGAATTACAAAAGTCTGTTGTTTCTGGGAATATACCGATTTTGACATATTGAAGGTGTCAAAGCGCATTAAGGAGTCCTAAATCGATCAAAATGTACTAAAGACAATGACAAACGGCTTTAAAAACAGGAGTCCCCTGGTCCGAAGATATTAATTCTCTCTAAACCTTTTATACGAGGTTCTCTTAACTCGAATGCGCCCTGCAGATGTACAGAGGGTTTAAAAGAAAACACTCAAACTCAACGACCTTTCTAGGAGTCCAACTTTCAAACAACCCAAATCAAAGCATTAAACTTAAACCACAAGAGGTCACAAATCAAAAAGGTGTTAATTGAGACTTCTCCTTAATCCGTTAATGCTAAAACGCTGCGTGATCCCAAACTCAGATTTGCAGTTAATCTTTTTTTTTTTTCTTAGTTTTAATATTTGACTTAATTTGCTCTTCTCAGCCAAACAGTAAAGTGAATATGCATTTCTCTGCTGTTTGTCGACAGCAGGGAACAGCAGAACTTTGGACCACAAACTGCGTGTTGAACTTTACTTTTTTGGCTAATTTTTTCCCCCTCCTTGAAAAAGAAAAAAAAGAAACTTCCAATCACTAGAACAATCACAAGAACGGAAGACGTTCATCACAAAATGTGGGAAGAGCTTCCTCAAACACACAGGTATTAAATTATACGTCATCAGCCTAACCCCTATAGTACAAAACAACTTTAAACTCTTTAATGACAAAAACAAACATTATGGCTATGCTACAATGAAAAAGTGGGATAGTTTACACAAAGTACTTAAATACAATCAAGGACAGAGAGCAAAGCTGCCTGTGGTTACGTGATATAGGCATTTAGAATAAAAGGGGGGGGGGAGATTATAGCTCCAATCATTTTTTTTTAAATCTATATTTATACAACATGGTTAAAAATTCTGGAATTGGATTAGTTGGCAGGGGAACTTCAGGCTGCCATTATTTGGAAACCAGTCTTAGAGTCGTAAGAGCCAGGAAATCGGTAGATCTGTTCACATCTTTATAAACCCTTAAAAAACAAAGTAGTTTCCAGGATTAACATTTTAAGCAGCCCCTACATGCCAAACTACAATGATGGAGTCCGATATCAGATAAGAAAAACAGCTAGCCTGGCCATCTTAATTCTAAAAGAAAACAGCATATGAAACATATCATATGAAACCATCAGCGTGCCTACTTTTCCCAACAGATCATAGAGAGGTATTCTCCATTTAATCGCCTTATCAGAGTGACATTGAAGTATCCTACTCTAATGGTACAGAACATAATCACACAGGCAGGTGAGGTAAGAATAGCAAACATATGCATAACGTCATTACAATAATAAAATGTTGCAAATGCAAAGTATTAGAAAAGTTATTTGTATGAATTTAAGTATTGTATGCAAGTACCATATTTTCTTGACTGTAAGACAAGGTTTTTTCAGAGCAAATGCGCCTCAAATAGGTCTGACTATGAGACTAAGATCCAGATCCCCCACAGCGCTGCAGGGGACCTGGATCCTCCTGTCTGGTAACCTCCGCTGCTGGTGCTTCTGACTCCCTGGTGTGGAGTCGGGGCAGCGGGTAGATTCACGGTTTCTGGTGTGGCAAGCCTGGGGGCAGATGTGCATAACGGGGGGGGGGGGCAGGTTGGAAAATAAAAGGAAATAAAAACCCCCAAAAAATATTTTTCTCAAACTTAGCTTTTATTAAAAAGAGTAGTTTCCATGAATTAACATTTACTAGTAAAACTTGTTCCCTATAGGGTCGTCCTATATTCAGGCTTTTTTTTCCCCCCTAAATTAATATTCAGATTTTGGGGGTCGTCTTATATCAGGCTAGAAGCTAAATGTTCTCTCTGGTTCCCAAATCCAACATATATGTGTCTGACCTGCATACAGACCAGTAACAGAAAGCACAAAATGTTGGCACCAGCAAAACTGGACCTGACTAGGCACTCAACATACGCAAAGCCATCAGATGGGCTTGGGTACTGAGATGGATGCAACTTTGGACACTGTAATCCTGGAACCAAAACCCTTATCATCAAAATGAAAAACATGAAGTAGCACACATATTAGTCACTTTAAACTCAGATCAGATGGTATTTCTCTGATGCCTGCTCAAACTTGCAACTGCAAAAAGAGAGGCTGCAGTGACACTTCTCAGCATCCCCAGGACAGAAATGCATTCACCGTTGCCACTCAAAGTGGGGGGGGGGAACCATTACTAGGACTATGAGGATGGCAGTACGGACAAACCAAGACAACGGTAATACGAGCAGAAGAGGACTTGTGGGTTTTTGTTTCTTTTAGCACAATATTTGCATGATGGATCCACACACCCAAGTCAAAACCCTTAGCTGTTAACCCTGTCGCGGAACATTTAATGGAAATGCTATCATTTCAATCCCGCTTATACTGGCCGATTTTCCAGCATTATGGATTTAGTAGAAACTTTCCTTCCCAAAAGATAACTCTAGTATTATAATGAGATCAGTAAACTCTTCTTGACATCACATGCTTCTTTTCATTCACTAAAAGGGCTATGATGTCACTGAGATCACATTCCAGAGCAGGGTTCAGAAGCGCTAGAGAATCCACTAGTGCTCTATAAATAACACTGTAAAAACTTTTCCAACAGTAAGAATAGTGTGTTAGCGTTAGTAATATGTATACAACATGTAGCAAATTATGTGTGTGTGTAATATTCTAGATAAGGAAGATAACCATTCTAAAAATCTCTTCCCATGGGGGGGGGCGGGAAATTTAGGATTGCTTTTGTTTCCCCCCCATCTAGATGATTTATGCTATAACTAAAGCAAAATACAAGAAAAAAAATGGATACGTGAAGCCCAATGTAATCAGCACCTACCATAATTCTCACCCTCTTAACAAATTGACAGGTAATGTGTGTACAGCCACATGGTGCGCGATACATTACAACAATTTAATTAAACAGATCAAGGAATGGCTTTGTGTCTGTGTTGGTAATAAAAGTCTCATTTGTTTTTACAGTATATAATTCAGAGAGCCTCATGCTGGTTCAAATCACAAACACGGGGATTGGCTACATTATCAACACAAATCTCTGGAATGATTCCAGTTAAACTTGATCCTGATGTAACTTGCAACAAAATGACTGTGGAGATACGGGTATCAGCGGCGCATATAACACACGCATGCAGGCAATCAGTTTATATATACAGATTGTGCTTTCCTGTGTGATCAAATTGGAAAGCGGTATTCCTGATGCAGCAAGCACTGAATTTACTAGGAAGAGATATATATAAAGCAGCCTGGGAGTCGAATATTTAGCAATCTTAAATAAATATTTTGTCTATGAAGGGCTATGTTAGACTACATAATAATCTGGGCCTACTGAGGCCCTATGTCTGGATCTGATCGTGCGCTCTCCTGTCAGGCATGATAGGCGGCGGCCTAAGCGGCAGGTCCCGGCCCCTCCCCCCAAGCCTCTGTTTACAATGTTGACCGAAAGCAGCAGCGCGGCCTACTACCCGCGGGGCCCAGCAGCCTCGCTCGATTTTAAGTGTACCGCCGAGGGCTCGCCAACACAAGCCTTGCAAGCTATGTTACACCGAGGTCTGCCACTACGCCACGGGGCCTTTGCTATTAAAAAGGAAAGAAAAAAAAAACACAAAGACAGGCACGAAGGCCACGTAGCACAAATGAAAACAAAACAAATCTGCAAGCCATGAACCTGAAATGTCACAGCGGCGTTACACAACGAAGGCTTACAGCGTAGGCGTGTGAAGACTGCACTCGCAGTAATACCACATACCGTCTTACGTTTACATATAAATAAAAGAAAGATATGTGAGGAAATACCCGCCGGAGGATCGCGCTCAATGTTTACTAAAAAGTCGGTTCATAATATGCCGAGTTGACGTCACACAGATCATTTTTTATACACATGTGTGCGTCTGTGTGTAAGTTGATATCAAGTACTCCATACACACGTTGTATAGTATGCACCTGGTCTTTGAAATATACTCACTTTTTCCATTGCTCTGGCCGCAGAAAACCATACTCAGAATAGCGAGGACTCCCAGTAGGGTCTTCCAGCCCACTTTGAGAGTGGGGTTATTATTGGGGTACCCCTCACCCCCCATCACACTCTGTCCCATGGCAATCCCTTCTCTCCGGCTACTCGTATCCTGAAAGGGGCTCCCAGCAGAAGGAGAGAGCAGGGGGTATTTTCCAAAGAATGAGGGGGCAAACGACCTCCCTCCCCCCAGCTAGAACTAATAAATAAACCCCCTGGTAAGTCCTATTTAACGATATGATCCTGACAGCTCACGAATGGAGGCAGCATGATGATTTATAGAAGCAGCTTCGATTGGGAAATAACGTCCGAATTTGATAAGGAGGGAGGAAAAACAGCACGCTCTCTTGCTAGAGCGGGGAAACCCTCGTTGGTCGCGAGCGATTTGCCGGAACACGGAATCTTCAAAGTGCCTTCGTTTTTATCAATAAGCAGAACTCTGTAAGTGTCAGATCTTGTCGTCCCTCACAGGGGCGCCGGTTATAAAAGGATCTGTAACCTCTGAGCCAATTTAGGGGTTTTTTTTTTTACCCCCGTATTTCCTTCTCATCGAGCGCAGGAAATTATTTATAGCAAATCCTCCAAAGTAATCCACAATATGTCACAAAACAACTTCCTGAATTTTGCAGCAGGAAAAGGGGGCGGGAAAAACTCCGGGTCTTTTTTTGTTTTCTTTTTAGATTATTGTTAGTTTTCTTCTTCCACCCCAAAATTCAGCAAGGGGTGTAAGAGAGAAGGACGTTTCCCTCCAGACAAACAAGTGTGGCTTCTGAAATGATCAACAAGGTAGCGCTGGCCAATGCTCCGAAACGCATGCGGGAATTCTCCTACGGGGCCCAGCGTGTGTATGATCGCTTAAAAATGTCTTCACCCCACCGGGGAAAAACAAAACCTCATTGATGAGAAAGAATCAGTACTTGAGAGACAGAAAAAAAAAACCCCTCAGCTCCAGATCATCTTCTTCTTTTGTTGTTGTTGTTGTTGGGTTTTTTTCTTCGTCTTCGGAGATCATACAGAAAAAGAAACAAACAAAAAAGAAAGTTTGCAGAAAAGGAGATTTCTCCCCCAAATTCTATCCACGCACATATATGACACTAGTTCTTCCAAAGTCTCTCCCCCCTCCTTTTCTGACCAGTATCCAACCAGTAAACAAGAGCTGTTAGTCAGCTGGGAGAAGAGAAAGGTTTATGTAACACCCGGCGTGGAGTTCGTTCCATGCGGAATGGATTGTGTGCCCGGCGCTCTGTTCACAGACAGGAGGCTTGTGTAATAATATTATTATTAGTTATTGTTTTATAGAGCTCTATCATATTAAAAGCGGATATATAAAAACGGATTGCTTGAATAAGATATATAAAAGTTTGGTATAGATTGACAGACACATAATGTGGGTTTTGCTGCCAAATTAACCATATCCTCACTGAATAGTAATGTCTGTTAAGTCTAAACATTTGACAGCAATAATAAGAATAATATTGCTATGTGGAATATAATTTAAATGCAGCAAAGTGATATTTTTGTTCACGCTGCCTGGTTTGCATTCCCTTGTATAACTTTCAGAAGGAATGCGAAGTTATTGTCGCATTTCCTACGCTGTGTCCCCTGAGGGAACTTACTTTGGTCACCTTGAGTATCAATGCTTCGCTCTAAAATACAATGTAAAATCAGTCTCAACAGCTATAATCTGGAACAAAAGTGCTGGATATGGTGTAATCACCATAGCAACTGATGGGACGCTCCTGACAACGACACCATTTTACACTAGAATGTATCTTTAAAACATTAATTATAATTATAATAATATATCTACTGATTTTTATTTTTTTTTGCAAATAAGAAATATTTTCAAAGAAACACATCTAATAACAATTAATACAGTCAAATTAATGAAATCCATGATTAAATAAATTAATAAAGTTATTACTAATAGGTGTCGTAGTAAATTCTAGCTGTGTTTGAGAAATGGAGGTGTACACTTTTGGTTGTCTGCAGTTTCCCGAAAGGTTCTTCATTTATCCCTTTAAGGATTGCAGAGGTCAAGTTGTGCGAGAAACAGTTACAAGTTGGTTTTCATGATGTTTTTATAGAGCGGTTATAATTTAGGAAGCAATTACAGTGAAGTGGAAGCGTTGTGGCAATGTGTTTACTAAACAAACAGTGACACGCATTGTATTGTTTATATATCCCTGAGGCATTGCTAGTTTCAGTGACATCTTGAGGTAAGTTCCTTAAAGCCGATGCTTTCTTTCTACTGGATTCAAGGTGACTTTGTTGCCAGCAATAGAAACAAAATGGAGCAACTAGGACCCAAAAGGAGAACTACAACAGTGAGTAGGGTCACTGAGTAGAGAGAGATGGTAGGATGCAGACACCATGGTTGTTATTTATGACTCCTATAGATTATTTACAAAAGATATATACTCTGCCAGAAACTGTTGAGAGCCTCTGCTGCATATAAGACTGAAATAAGTTAGAAAACTGTATGAACGCAAACATATGCTATGTATTATAATGAATATCATTCTTTTATTTCCGTCACTGCCTTTTTCCATCTCATCTTAACTCTTGGGAAACCAGCCTTTGTCATTATGTTCACTATTTCCTCTAATTCCTCTTCCATACACTGCCCCTTCTGTGGTCTGATTTTCACACCAGCTTTGGCTGCTTCAAACAGCCAATCACTGTCAGGAAAGAATTCCCATCAAACCCAATTGAAGCGCTTTCTGGACATGTTCACGGGTTGGGGGTTCTTTAGACTCCCTGGAACTCTCGCACCAGCCAACTGGAGCTGATGGTGGTTCATATACTGGCAAGCAGGAGATCTGCTTAGCTAAAAAAAACAACAACCCCATTAAGCACATTAATATAAAGGGGACATTTAGGTATCCTATCCATTAAAGTGCATATGATGGCTGAGGTGTCCATATAATACATAGTTACATAGTTACATAGTCTGACCACAAAGTCATAGTCTTTTTTTTAAAACAAATATCAACACTGGAGGGCTGTCCTTGCACTCAATTTGTGTCCATCTCTACACCCGACCACACAGTCAGCGCCCATCTCTAACTAAAAATGAAAAAATGTTTGTTGCCAACCTAGGGAGTAGGGAAGGCAGCATTACCACCCACCAGATACTGCTGATGACCATGACTTTGCTGGCATTTAATAGTCACCCTCATGCTAGTACTGTCTGATTTAAAATATGCTCTTATTTACCCAAATACCCAATTCCCTGCCATTTCTGCTAGCCCAACCTGCAACCCATGCTGGGCAGGCAGTTTTTATTTTGGACAACCTGGGTGCAAAACCTCCTAATGTTGCTCCCTCCCAGGCAGTTATTTGCTGTTTTCTAAACTCTACACACTCTTTGATGCTTAATTAACCTTATTTTAAAGGCACTGTAATTATATTAGCTCCCAAAATTGACTTAAATAGCCACCATTGGTTAAATGTGTCGGTCTGAACCTGGGTTCATCAGTGTAATTCCCCTTAATTTGGACAGTATAAATAGCTTTATTTTCCTATCATTTGATGTTGCTCTAACAGATATCTGTGAAGGTTTCACAAGGAAGTCAGTGCAGATAGACCAGGTCTGTGTACTGGCCCTGAAAAATAGTCTCCACCGACCGTCCGTGAGACTAGGACATGTTGATAGAAAACAACATGAAAATAATCTCGTTTGAGTGATAAAAGCAAGGACAGAATATAGTGATTAGAAGATGAAAAAACTTAAACTTCCAACCTTAAAACAAATAGAGTTGCTAAGAATTGAACTTAGAAGTTAATAGCCAGGTTCGCCAGATGCTTTAGAAGGCTAGGCTTCTGCTTACAAGGTTATAATATGTGTTTATGAATAGTGCATGGATATATGGGATGTATGTATAATGTATGTGAGCTGTGTACTGAGTGAATGTCAGTTTTGTTAGATATCTGCTGGAAGGAGCAATGACTGCAAGCTGGGATCATACACTCTCATACATTCTCATGTTGGAATCCAATATGTTAGTAACTATGTTACTATGTTAGCATGCTCCCCCATTAGAGAAACCAGTACAATGGTTGCAGGAGGTACAGGGCAACTGAGCCACTGTACCCTTTACAACCTCTGCTTATGCTTCTGATACTGGGTCTACCTGGCCCACTCCATAACCAAGGTTAATAAAGATGAAAATCCTTTTTTAATCTTTCAGTTCAGTTGATGCTGTTGATCCAAACAAAGGCAAACAAATATACACTAAAGCACTTCACATTTTGAATTCAACTAAAGGAAAAAATCCTTGAAGAAAATCATCTTCATAAGACCTTCTTGTAGACCCTTATATTCACTATATGTCTATAACGGATGAAAGGGAAGCTTACTTGGACACAGAACTGTCTTCATAACCTTGAGACAAGAATGGTTTACTTTATTGAGCTGTGGAATTTTTACATATATTACAAAGGATATGTGAATCATAGTTCCATATACATATAGCTGAGGGTTTCTAAATTATATTTTCTTGTGCTTTACTTTGCACTGCTATTTGATTACATCAAAATGTAATGCACTCATCTTCCTTTACCCGTCGTTCTTGTTTGTGTTTTTATTGGTTTTAGCATATACAAAATAATGCTAGGCAAACTACAAGGAGTGTCACATGCTATTTCTGAATGTGACATTGCAGAATGGGTTGAAGCCACTCATGGATGTATCTTTGTGCTACAGATTTCAGTCTCTCCATGAGGTATGTGTGCCACATTGCCTTCTCAGTCTGCCCATTATGCCATGTGTGTCAGTCCATGACTCCATTTACACAGCGCTTCTTACAATATACAATACATATATTCAAAGGGTATAACTAAACTAGATCGGACAGACTAAGACAAACTAATACGTTAGGTAAAGAGTACCTATCCTACTAGTAATAATATAAATAATACAAATATAATACAAGAATAAAACAAATAATTGGATTGTCTAAAGGCGCCTCATTAATGGTATCCAAAGAACACTTTAAGTTGCTTGAACCACTGACTATGTTTAAAAACTAATGTTATTTGTTCTTGTGGTGGATTGCTAAGAAAATTAATAAATGATTCCCAAATATAAAGTGTTGATGCATTCATGATAGAGAAAGGTTAATGGTTAATAGTAGAAGAGGGTGGGTTAAGCCCAGTAGTTTCATATGCTATTAAGTAAGTAATCTAATAGTTTCACTTGTTTGGAATAAAATATAGAGGTCTTTGTTACATACGCTTCTGATAGTTTCTATCAGCTGATATTAGCTGACATAGGCAGGAGCCCAAACAGAGCTGCTTCTGGCTTGAATGGAAAGCAGCATATGTTATAAGTTATAACAAACTGAATGCCAAAAATGTTTTTTTTTTTTATCTGCAGGCATTCCTATAAACAGTGAAATAATTCAGCCTCCATGTCCTGACAATTATGAAAATTACTGGTTTCACTAAGACCAATAAGATGTTGCTTTTTCTGTGAAAAGTAGGCCAGGTGAACCGATTATATGCCCTCTATCTTTAATAAACGGAGAAACCTTTGGTGACATTAAATGTTATTTTACGCATGTTTGCAGGAATAATACTGAGCATATTTGATATATGAGTGCATTATTGCAGTCCTACTTCAAGAGCAGATTAACCACTGAAGTAAGATAACTAAAGTAAGATTTACAAGTTACAGGTTGGCAAACCATGGTATTGTGAGATGTAGCTACCAGTTCCTGCTTTGGTGAAAGTTGAGAATATAATATAAAGTGTCCCCCCCCCTGCAGTATGGGGGATATATAACTGACTAATTTGTTTCCTTCCAGGAGACTATACTTCCCAAATATTGTAGGTCAGCACTTTACCTGTGCTGGTCATCAATATGAAAAGTGAATTAGTGTCCCTGCAAACATGGCCAATGTGATCAACCTATCCCATTGGGTAAAACAGAAGCTGGCCTATCCATTTCACAAACTAAGTAAGGCGTTGTCTACCACCACTGGTCAGGTCCACCTGTCGGATAAATTGTTGCTCTAGCATAAGATCCTTAAATCTTGTAGATCCCATTAACAAGTTTTTGGCATGTATAAAAATGAAAGCCAGTGTTTCCTCCACTGCAATTACATTCGCATAATGTAACTAAAATATTTGTTTTCTTTAAACTTCAGTGGTCGTGGTGGGGTTTGGAGTGTGAACAGGAATTTAGGGAAGATCGTTTTAAAGAGTCTGATGTCCATGAAGAGATTACATTTACGGGCAACCAAATTTGTACTTAACTACTGTGGAATTAATTAGTAATGTTAAAGTCATATAATCTGTGCAGATTTTTTGGGACATGCTAATATCTTTACAGACCTATTCTAAACCTTAATCTGGGATGTGGGAAATGTAGACCATGTCCAAGATGCAGGACAGCCAGTTTATTCAAATTACCTGTATATCCAGTTACTTTTCCATCACAAGATAAGGTGTCCAGTATTGTGGGGAGGGATTTGAAAGATTAAGGATATACTGTATTTATGACTGTTTAATAGACTTCTTTCCAGGAGCTCCATGCCATTTTTAAGAATTTACCCTCTCTCAGAGTCTAAATTAAAACATTTGATGGATTATATAGATGAAAACCTTCAGAAGGTTTTTATTATACCTAACCTGCTGGTGCTGCTATTGATTGGCGGGACTTAAATTAAATAACTACAATGAATAGATATCTACTGTCACTTTTCCTTGAACTTTTTTCCAAATTAGATCTATGTGGAGCATACAATCTGGTTCATTTTTGAGAGGGGGATTTGCTGAAGACTGCCTTTAGAACCAGATATGAGCACTTAGAGTTCAGATACTTTATGGACATTTTTATTGTAGTCTATCTGGGTCATATTCTGACATTCTCACTCTCTCTTGAGGAACATCACTCCCATGTGACATAAGTCTTGATTCTTTATTTCTGTTCTTATATTGGTTTTGCCTGATCTGTCTCATCCATATCTTTTGTATCTGAACCCGCTCTACGTGCTATACTCTGACAGAGACAGACAGTACATTGTCATCTCCACCCCATTTAAGTTTGAAATCTTCCACTCACCTTAAGAAGGAACCACCCTTCTCCCAGTCAGCAGATGCCATTTTAGATGAATCTTTGGATCCTATGGAGTCTAAGGAGGCTATCCAGCACCTTTATTGACTAAACAACATCACAGACTTGATAATCACATCAGGGAAGAGATTGTTTATGTGTACACTATGAGACAAAAAGGACCAGTGTTTTACATTTGTTTCACAAGATACATCCATTAGCTGTAGCTTTCTGTACGTAGTGAAACCATGGGAAGAAACACGAGAAAAATAAAAGCACAAGTAGGGAAACACAAAAGCAAGATTAGAGCCATATTGACAGGGACAGGAGGCGACAAGTCCCCAGTCAGCAGGGGATTCTACCAATAAACTGAAGTTATCGACTTCTTAGACGTGGTTGTAATTGTGAAAAAATACTATTATAGAATGAGACCTAGTGGATTAATATCCTGGAGACTTTACAGCCCAAAGGGCTGAGTGAGAAATATGATCTAAGGCATTACCTTTGACCTTTCCATTGTGTGATACCACAGAGTTTCCTTGAGGCCTCTCATCTGTGGTGGTGGTGATGGTGTAGAATCCTGGGTTGCTTGGTTGTATACACCCTCACCGTGGTTTTTATGGTGTGCCATTATTCCAATTTGTTTCTACTGGTCCTTTGCAGCCTTGGTACTCCCTTCTTGCAAGCCTATATGCAGATGTTGTTTTCCTATCTTTGCGTTAGATATATTTTATTTAGTATATACTTGCCTGGTATTTTATGAATGGTAGGATTGTGCTTTCCTACATATGTACAGACAGGACCTGAAAGGATGGCTAGTAGGTTGTTTATCTGCTGGAATGGTAAACGTCTTAAGCGTTTTGCTTGTAGATACAGCTACATGTGGGAGTATGGGAGGTAATATTTTCCTTTAGTTTCAGAAACGTAAGAATGCCATGCGTAAGTGGGTTGCAGTGGTATCTAATTGTTGTTAGGGTCATTTCTGTTATGTTAAAAGTTTGTGTTGCTAAGAAATGGTAGGTATGCAGAAAATAAATACTTTCTGCAGAACCAGAACTAAGTTCAGTAGACGATAAAAATGCATGGAACTATTCAGACCCTCTTGTCTGCTCAATATAAAAGCCATACGTTTAATTTGGTTCTTTACCTGGTCGTATGCTCGCAATAGCCTTATGACCCATAAAATTCTGCAGTTTATGACACACTACTGTTATCATATAATTATATATACCATTGACCCTTTCAGCAAAGCTATTAACTGTTACTATTAGTAAAAATTGTAAATGTAGCAACCTGGCTTGTGGACTGGGACTACATCCAGGACAGGGCTGGCAACTGATGACACAGGGGGCAAGCCCAAGACAGTAACCCATCGGGCACTCTGTTGACCTATGCTTCTGTTAATTACTCTCTTCCATGTTTTTTTTTAATCTACGTATATTATTTTATGCAAACGTATAAATACTCACACAGTTATGCAACCTTTTTATTACAGTACACATGATGGAAATGAATCTATATACATGTGTTACATCTGAATCTGTTTTATTTTACACTTGCTTACATTCTTTTACATGTTAACTTATACACACACACACTCATTTACACATCAAATAATCACACCAAAACAGACCTGACCCATTGAGGCATAGACTCCACTAGACCTCTGAAGATGTGCTGTGGCATCTGGCACCAAGACGATAGCAGCAGATCCTTTAAGTCCTGTAAATTGCGAGGTGGGGGCTCCATGGATGCATCCTGGTGCCATGTGTTCTCCAAGTAAGCGACGCACACACACACGGCCATTCAAGTGATGTAAAAGAAAACGTGATTCATCAGACCATACCACATTGTTCAATTGCCCTGTAGACCAGTTCTTATGCTCACATGCCCATTGTAGGCGCTTTCGGCAGTGGACAGAGGTCAGCATGGGCACCCTGACTGGTTGCATTTTGTGTTTTGGTACCTTTTAATCAGAACAAGCATTAACTTTTTCAGCAATTTGAGTTACACCAGCTCGTCGGATTGGACCACACGGGCCAGCCTTCACCCCACTTGTTCCATCTTCCAGATTCATCGCTCCAGAGGACACAATTTCACTGCTCTAAAGTCCAGTTGAAGTGTGCGTTACACCGCTCTAGCTGACGTTTAGAATTGCGCATAGTGATTTTTGTCTTGTGTGTAGCTGCGTGGTCACGAAAACCATTTTAATGAAGATCCAGATTCACAGCGTTTCTGCTGATGCTGCTTGAAGAGGCAGTTTGATTCTACAGAGCACCGGTGATTTTTACTTGCTACATGCTTCAGCACTTATCAGCACTGTTCTGTGAGTGTGTGTGGCCTATCACTTCATGACTGAGCTGTTTTTACTCCTAGATGCTTCTGCTTCACAGTAATAGCACTGGGGCAGATCTGGCCAAATTTCACCAACTGACTTGTAGCAAAGGTGGAATCCTATGAGAGTGCAATTTTTAAAGTCACTGGACTCTTTAGTGCAATCTATTCTGCTGCCAATGTTTGCCTATGGAGATGGCATGCCTATGTGCTCGACTTTATACGGTGTTAGCAATAGTTGAAACACCTAAACACAAACATTTACATACAGTACATATTCTCACAATTAATGATACTACATGTACACACTCACGTACACACTCACGTACACACAGATTCACATATACGCTCATTCCATACCTCACACAAACATCTAGATTTAGGACCCCCTCCCAGCTTGCCTACCCTTGTATGCTCAGGAAGGGGCTCATCCTTCGTTGTCTATTCTACTGTCACCAGTAGCGACTCTAGAAACAATATATAGGGGGGGCACACAAGATACCACAGTCAAACTGGGGGGGCATTAATAATTTCCACCATTAAATCATACCACTGAAAAAACACACACATATGTGTATATATATATATATATATATATATATATATATATTGCCAAAAGTAATGTGCTACCCAGCTTTGCATGTATAGATCAATTGAAATTCACTTGTGATCTCAGCACCGAAGGTATATATCAAATAAACAGAATCAGACATACAAATCCTGTATTTGCAGGTATACAATAATAATATATGAAACGTAGCATCGCAGGTATAGATCAAATAAATACATGGAAACAGCATTGCAGGTATTAATCAACTGAACAAGACATACAAACCCTGTATTTGCAGGTGTACATAAATAATGTATGGAAACATAGCATAGCATATACAGAACACACAAAAACCCAGCTTTGCTGGTATAGATCAATTGGAATTCACATAAAAACACGGCATTAATGGTATATTTAAAACCCGCTAAATTACAGGGATAGATCACAGGTTGCACACCCCAAAGCCAGCCCTGGTGTCCACACTGCACACATAGAACCTGGCCAGCACCCAGATAACACACATTAGATTTGCCATCTTTGTCCCATATACACCCTGCCTGTGCCATCTTGGTCCCCAAGGCTCAAACATCCTGCTGGTGCCATCTTTGCCCTTCCACAATTATACATCTATGATACACACAATCACATTAACTCATGCTCTCCCTCATTCAGACAACTCATCCACATATTAACTCATACTCTCCCTCATTCAGACAATTCATCCATTTTAAGAAACTACACCCCTTGGAGCTTCAAATGAGGGGTTACATGTATTTCTAGGACAAAAGTTGAGTGCACAAATAATGATGGAATATGTCGCTTTGGCTAGAAAATATGTTTTTTCTAACCATAGCGACATGTTCACTTGTGTCTAGCGCACTCCAGGTTTGTACTAGAAACACATGCAGCCCCTCATTTGATGCGCCAAGGGATGTCGTTTTTGCAAATGTGTACTTTTTGTGCCATAATTTAACTTCCTACGTGAGCAGTAATGCCTCGTCAAGGCTTCAACCCTAATTACTGACCATTCACACGCCTTTCATATCTCCATTCACTCACAGAAGCACACACCATACTTTCCATACATTCACTCACAGAAGCACACACCATTCTTTCCCCTTACAATCCCAAAGAAATGATGGTAAAGGGAGAAAAAAAAATCACTTTTACAGCAAAAATAAGTTTTGCAGTAAAAATGCAAGGCGCTCCAAGGATGAGATGGTTACTCACATACCGCACAGGCTAAATGGCTGATTTTAATAATATTTGCAGTTCATCGGGATTTCAAAAATTGCCTCCCTCTACCGTTGGCTAAATTTAACCCCATGATCAAAGGGATCATAGGATTAAAAATTAGTATCGGCCATTTTTAAAAAGGGAATGTGACTTTTTATAGCTATATGATCGCTGTGGTAACATTGGCTACCACAGTGATCATTTAGCTAGAATACTTAAAGTTTTTTTTTTAAAGTTACACTACTTTATGTTTAAATAATTTAATTAATAATAAATTAAATCATTTTTTTTACATTTTTATTTTTTTAACTTAATATTTTTTATTATTTTTTTACATATATATATTTATCTATATACCGTTGGAAAGGCGAGGCGATTATATGTAGCTGCTTAGATGCCTGAGATACAGGCATCTAAGCAGCATGCCCCCATACCTGTTTAACTGACAATTGTCAGTTGTTAATAAAGTTGCGCGGTGACGTCATCGCGTCATTGCGCGAGACGTCACCGGGCAGATCGGGTGGCCCCGGTGATGCCCTTCAGTTTGAGGGGCAGATCGCCGGGGTAGGTGGTGATGGAGGTCCACAGACCTCCATCAAGGTAAGGTAGTGCTAGTGACGGCATGGTGCCGTCGTTAGCACCTGACTGGGACTGCTAGCGGCGGCACCATGCCGTCGTTAGCAGTCAAGGGGTTACAAATTCGGCGGGGGGGCAACAGGGGGGGCAAGGAATAAACTAGGGGGGGCAATTGCCCCCCCTTGCCCCCCTGTAGCGACGCCACTGACTGTCACCCTCACTGTCCTCACAAGCTGCCTGTGTCTGAGCACCATGCTCAACCTGCAAGAACTGAAGGATAGCCAATATGTGGGCTTTACTGGCGGCTGCTACCAGTAAGTCCCTCTATGAATTTACTGCTCACCAAGGGACTGGTCAATGGGAGAGGCAGCAGCCTAGCCCGCCCCTGTCTACAGACTTCCACTGACTCCATCTTCCCTTCATCCTTCCTTTTTAAAAAAAAAAATAAGTTACTCATTGACTTCCTTTTGACACCTTACCAACATGGGTCCCTCTATGTCCTCTTCTCTTTCACATGCACAAGGCTTGACTTCAGGCACTGTTCCTGCCCTGGCCAGGACTAACATGCACTTAATATGGGGCACACAAGCACATCCTACAGATTGAACTTATATACCTCATCTACACACATTACACATAAAATGTATATATTTATAGCAAAGTATACAGGGGCATCACAAGAAACCAAAAGGCCCTGTTGCGAAAATTGCCCTAGGCCCCCCAACAGCTGGTCTGTGCCATCATTGCCCCCAAACAACTTGTCTGGCACACATATGTAAACACACTTACACAAATGACACACTCTTACTCATGCTCACTAACACACATGTACACATTAATTCTAACACACACACAGTCCATCTCACCCCACTTACACATATGTGCTTGCACACAAACACCATTGAACATCCATGCTCACACACACACACTTACATGTCAATGCTCACATACACACACACATTTACACATCAATACTCATACAGACACAATTACACATCCACGCACACACAATCACACATCCATGCTCACACACAATGTATAAGCCCTTATAAAGCACACACTTTTGTCTTGTCAATTTAAATTTCAGGGCAATAAAACAAGACTTCATGGCCATTGTTCAATACAATACAGGAAGATCTGAAATGAACATTAACATACATTAATTACAAATGCATAAAGGCATTGTTCATATATATTTTTGTTTAAAATTGTAAATATAAGAAATAAAGCAGATATATAACTGAGGAATGTGTATTAAAATGGTATTAAATCTCCATCTCTGTCAGTATACACAAAATAATATGTACCCAGAGCCGGCCTTAGGTGTTCTGGCGCCCTGTGCGGACTACTCCTCTGGCGCCCCCCCATCCCAAAAAAAGAAAGGAATAAAAACTTGTAACAAAACTTGTAACAAAACCCCAATCACTATATACTACGCCAAACATTGATGTGGTGTAGGCTTACCACTTCATTGTCTGGCTTAGTAGTAGGGATGCACCGACACGAATTCTGGACTGAAACCGAAAATGCAGCATTTACCTGGCCAAAACCGAATATGACCCCCCCCACACCATAAAAAAATCTAACACTTTTATTTAAAGTAAGTAACACACCAAAATAGGACAAAACAATTAAATAACAATAATATATATATATATATATATATATATATATATATATATGATTAACAGCAATCACATTCCTATCATGCCCAGGCATAGCCAGATTCCAGGATGTACTCGCAGACTTGGCATGATAGGAGTATGATTGCCCTATCTACCCCTTTTCACTCTCTTCTGCCCTATCTACCCCTTCTCACTCCCTTCTCCCTATCTACCCCCTTTCCCCTGTCTCACTCCCTTCTCCCTATCTACCCCCTCCTAACTATCTACCCTTTCCCTCTTTGAAGTTCACGTACCTTTCAGGAGTCCTGCGGTGGGGGTGCAAGGCCTCTGCCTCCCAGCTCTGCCACTGTATGGAACAGTATAGAATGATGGGAGTTATGATGTACTTTTAGAGCATAATTAGATCATGAAAAAGACATTGGAAATGGTACAGCATAACACCCATCACTCTCACACATTTACCAATCCACACATATACCAATCCACACGCATACCAATCCACACGCATACCAATCCACACGTATACCAATCCACACGCATACCAATCCACACGTATACACTAATCCACACATATATACCAATCCACACATATACCAATCCACACACATACCAATCCACACACATACCAATCCACACACATACCAATCCACACGTATACCAATCCACACGTATACCAATCCACACGTATACCAATCCACACATATATACCAATCCACACATATATACCAATCCACACACATACCAATCCACACACATACCAATCCACACATACACTAATCCACACATATACCAATCCACACATACACCAATCCACACATACACCAATCCACACATACACCAATCCACACATACACCAATCCACACATATACCAATCCACACATATACCAATCCACTCTCACTCTCACTGAATGCTTTCCTACCTTTCCTCTTTTCTCCTTACAGCTCCTTTTCCTTCTCTTCGCTCCTCTTCTTCAGTTCTTCTGTCTCCTTCCGGTTCAGAGGGCACGGACAGCGGTGGGCGCGGCTTCAGTGTTGTGCGCCGGGATCTAACAACAAACCCCGGCGCACAGCAGCTGTTGCCGCGCGGATCGTGAGGGAGCGGTATCGGAGGTCTTTAACAGACCTCCGGCTCCCTTGAGTGACTTTAAGCCGGGTTCAAGGGAGATCCTTTAACCGGTTTAAAATCACTCAAGGGAGCCGGAGGTCTGTTAAAGACCTCCGATACCGCTCCCTTGCGAGCCTGCTCCTCCAGCGGCGGACATTACTGTCTGTCCCTGGAGGGGTGCCGGGTGCCCCCCTGATGAGCGGCATCCGGTGCGGACCGTTCCCCCCCCGGCGGGGGCGGCGGGGTCAGACCCCGCGGCGGCGGCGGCGGACCCCGCGGCGGCGCCCCCTGGAGTGTGGCGCCCTGTGCGGTCGCACACCCCAAAGGCCGGCCCTGTATGTACCCCATTATAAAATAAAATTAATATACTCATGTTATGACTTTATCCACCCTCCCATTCCTTCCTTTTCCCACATTCCAAAAGAGTACACTATTGGTGACAAAATCACAAAATTATGTATCTTTTCAATGTGATCTCTTTGTACTGTAATTATTTTCAAACTGTAGTATTTGCTTTAGCCTCTTTTTACTGCGTGTTGTATGTGTGTGTGTCATTTATTTTTGCTGCCTTCAGTAACAGATAATTATAATATATGGCCCTTATTCTTTAAAAGTAGCCACAAAAAGTATGGAAATGGGGTATTTAAACACAATTGCTCCTTTCTGTAAACAAAATTATAAAGTCAATCCAGACATCGCTAAACATACTACCACGAACATATTTAAAAGGTACCAAAGGGCTTGGTATCATCATCTGTAATTATGTTATATATCTTCTCACAGGCGAAACCATAATGCGTGTAATAAAAATAAAAGTGTGTACATGCTGGTTCCATAATACAGATTCCAGCACTGAAGCAATATTCTTGGTTTGGCAGAACAGCCTTTCTTCTGCTCAAATTACGGTATGTTGTGACCTATTCCCTTAGCTATGTCATTTGTGCCTTTTCTGAATCCCACTTCCTCATTTGCCCACCACTATCCCAACAGAAGATTACTTTGTTAGTTTGCTATGTTAGATGGGTTAGTAGGCATGCTAAAGTTACTACTTCATGATAATCATCATTGACCTGGTGAAAACAGTTAAAGAATATTGAGTTGCATGGCCACATAGTCTCAACATACCTTGTCAAAGTAAGCAAACATTAATTATTGTCAAAATGTACAACATGTATAACAGCCCCCCCCCATTATTTATTGATTTATATAATACCATAATATTCTGCAGTACTGTACACTAGATAATCAAGACAAGTAGCACATTACCCCAAACCTGTTTACCCCACAAAACCTTATTCACTAAAACAACCAATTTCGATTTCAGGTTCAAAGATACTTAATGAGTCTTCGGTAAACCCATGAACTACTCAAATTATATAAAAACCTAATTAACCCCTTAAATCCCAGGGGTTTTTGGTACCTCAAAGCCCGGAGCAATTTTGCCATTTTTGCGCTATGTCGGTTCAGCGATTATTCACTTTTCCTGTGAATAGTGTACCCATGTAAACTATATATTGTTTTTTCAAGGAAAGATAGAGATAGGTAAAGTGACAGAAAATTCCATCCAAATTTATCAATTCAGGAGTCCTGATTTCAGAAATACCTAATTTATATAGAATTTTCATACTTTTCCAGCACATAAAGCCAACATACTATAAAGTGTACATTACTTTATACAAAGCCGTTAAATTTTTACATTAGGTATGATGGGACTGCAACTCTAATTTTAAACAAATAAAACAAAAACACCCACAAAGGTATATATTTCTGTAAAGCAGACAACCCAGGCTATCCTATCAGGGGTATTTGGGTATTCTACATGCAGGTATTTGGCCACCAATCACTGTCAAAGGTGGCCACAGAAATTAGTTCCTGCGCTTTTTTCAACAACGCCTCTTAGTATTTTGTAGTATTCTTAGGATTTTTTGTACAAGGTATGTGTTACGGCAGAGAAATCTATCCTAAATTGTTCAGCCGCCTCTCCTGATTACGGAAATACCCCACATGCCTAGTTTTCTTGTGGTTTTCTGGACATTACAGGGCACAAAGGGGACCATGCGCGTTATAGATTCCAAACGTGAAATTTTCACATTTTGCTTTAGTAGACCTATGTTTCATTTGGGGCTGTTTTGCACCCCCCTAATTATAAATACCCCCAGAAAAGTATATATTTCTGTAAAGCAGACAACCCAGAGTATCTCATCAAGAGCAATTGGACAATTTTCATGCAACCATGTGGCCGCCAATCACTGCCAAAGTCAGCCGTAGCAATAATTTCATGCGCTTTTTTCGCCAACACATCTGTGTTGCTGAGGATATTTTGCACATGGTATACGTTATGGCAGAGAAATCCAGCCTAAAGTGTTCAGCCGCCTCTCCTGATTATGGAAATACCCCACATGCATCGGTTTTTTTGTGGTTTTCTGGACATTACAGGGCATAAGTTGTAACGTGCCGGCATACCGGATCACTGATTACGGAAATACCCCACACGCATAGGTTTTTTATGCATATGGTTATTTATGGTTTTTTTTAATTTGCAGGGAAAAAACTTATGGAATTGTGCCAATTCAAAATACCTCCCTGCGGCTCACCCTAACACAAAAAAAATAAATAAAAAAATAAATAAATAAAAAAAAAAAGAAGTATAACAGAAATTTTATAATCTACCTTGGTGTGGTAGATCATGAAGCACTCATCGATGCAGAGTCCTAGCAAAGAGGGGCAGGAAGGGCAGTGGTACCTGGAGTCCTTCCTAATACCCTTTTTGTAACAGACTCTGCATCTTTTCTGAGGCTTCTGTTTGGCACCAGTGGTGGGGATTGTAGAAGGAAAATGCCTGCCGGTAAGACGCAGGACATTCTCATCCTGCACATTAGGGATTGGCTGCTCAAAGAGGATATCCCTCAGGATTTTGAGCTGGAACTCTAGGAAGGTGTAGATCTTCCCAGTGGCACATTTCTTGTACAACACATATGTGTTGTACATGGCAACCTGGGTGAGGTAAATGGCCACCTTTTTGTACCAGGTCTTGGTCTTACGCAGAACCAGGTACGGCTGCAGACACTGGTCAGAAAGATCTACACCCCCCATGTTCTTGTTGTAATCGGTGATGCACTGAGGCTTGAGCCCCTGTGCATCACCTTCCCCACGTACACTGACAGGCACCACCTTCTCGTTGTGTATAGTGGAGAGGATATACACATCCTTCCTGTCAGTGTACCTGAGGGCCAACAGGTCCTGTCTGCGCAGAGCACTGGTAGTGCCGCGCCTCTGCTTTGGGTATGTAAGGTTTTTAGGATAACCCTTGCGGGTTGGCCCAACAGTGCCACATTCTGGGGTCTGCTGTAAAAATAAAAAAATAAACAAATCTGGGCTGGTATACAAGTTATCCACCCAGAGGTGGTAGCCCTTATTCAAATAGGGGGACAGCAGGTCCCACACTATCTTCCCACTAGTACCCACAGATTGTGGGCAGCCAGGGGGATCAAGGTGACTATCCTTCCCTTCGTAGATTCTGAAGGAAACAGTATATCCCGTCCCACTCTCACAAAGTTTATATAACTTTACACCGTACCTCGAGCGCTTGGACGGGATATACTGTTTGAAGTTCAGTCTACCCTTGAATAGGACCAGGGACTCGTCTATAGCCACATTTTTATCGGGGGTATAAATTTCAGGGAATTTACTTGAAAAATAATTAATAATGGGCCTCAATTTATATAAACGGTCAAATTGGGGGTGCTCTCTAGGGGGGCATTGGGAATTGTCACTAAAATGTAAAAATTTTAGGAGCACAAAGTACCTGTTCCAGGGCATTATTTGGGAAAAAGCAGGGGTGGATATTATGGGATCTGTGCTCCAATATGATCGTATAGTGGGCTTTTTCACAATGCCCATCATAAGGGTCAGGGCCCCAAATTTTCTAATTTCATGGGAGTCAGTGGGGTACCAGGTCTGGCTTCTGTCTCCTTGGTCAGCTGCCTGACACTGGGCTGCATAGATGTTTGTTTGAGCTGCTAGCAGCTCAAAAAACTCGGGGGCAAACATTACATTGAAAAATGACTTTGGCTCACTAGCATCAATGTCACATCTGATGCCAGGAGTCCCAGTAAAAGCAGGGATTACTGGGTCTATCATATTTGGGGGCACCTAATTATATTTAGAGTCAGGCTCTCCACGCCTGGCTTTAGCAGATGGACCCTGGCCATCATCTTCTTCCTCTGACTCGTCATTATCTGACGCACAGCTAGATTCATCAGATATTGGATCAATATCTGATGCAGTCAGAGTGGCATCATCGTCTGACGCAGTCAGAGTGGCTTCGTCACAGGGGAGAGCTGGCAGCCTAAGGCCTGGGGGGCAAGTCAAGTGAAGTGGCTCCGCCACTATGCGGCCATCAGACTGCTGGAAAGCTTATCTAAACGGCTGCTGGGTGCTGATGCCACCGGCCGGAGCTACTTTAATCCTTTTTTTTATTTATTTAATACGCCGGATCAGCTTGCCATATTAAAAATAAATAAATAAAGTATTAAAGTAGCGCCGGCCGGCAGCATCAGCACCCAGCGGCCGTTTAGATTCGATTTCCAACAATCTGATGGCCGCATAGTGATTGGAGCAGCGTGAGGGGTGAAAGGTGAATGCGAGGACGCGGAGCTTTCACCCCTCACGCTGCTCCCATCACTTGGCGGCCATCGCATACGGCCGCAGGGTGCTGATGCCGCCGGCCGGTGCTGCTTTAATACTATTTTTTTTTTTCATTTAATAGCCGATCCGGCTTGCTATATTAAATTTTAAAAAAAAGTGTTAAAGTAGCGCCGTCCGGCAGCATAAGCACCCAGCGGCCGTTTAGATTAGATTCCGGGCGGCCTGGGGGGCAATTGCCCCCCTGCCCCCGGCCCGCCCCGCCCCTGCTTCGTCATCAGACTGAGTGAGGAAGTCATAAGCCTCCTCAGCGCTGAAGACACGTTGCGCCATTGTACACGACACCTACTTACCCAATTTCTAAAACACTACACTATCCCCAATTCCCTCTAACCACCCACCAAACTAAACCCAATTTTTTTATTTTTTTTGAGGGTTGTGGGGAGGAAAGGGTGGGTTGATTTTGGGTAAGACAGGTATTTGGGGGTTTATATATGATGTGGTTTTGCACTAAACACTGCAGCTCTGCAAGATGATCTCTCTCTCTCCGATCACAATAATGGAGGACAGAGGAAGAGCATCCGCAGTAACCGTCACACGATCGGTCATCACAGCGATCATGTGACATTACTGCCGGATGTGTGGCACTGTATCTGTAATAGTTTACTGGCATTCGTGCCGGTAACTGTTATAGCTCCCTCATCGGAGTGATCGGGTAGCCCACCAGGGTCTAGACAGACCCTGCAGGGATACCCTGTCCTCCCGTGAGCTCCCGGAAGGGAAAACGCGATCGCGCATTTCCAACTGTAACAGTTTACCGGCATTCGTGCCGGAAACTGTTACAGCTCCCTCATCGGAGCGATCGGGTAGCCCAGCAGGGTCTAGACAGACCCTGCAGGGATACCCTGTCCTCCCGTGAGCTACCAGGTCAGGTCAGTAGTGACGTGACCCGGAAGGGAAACCGCGATCGCGCATTTCCAACTGTAACAGTTAACCGGCATTCGTGCCGGAAACTGTTACAGCTCCCTCATCGGAGTGATCGAGTAGCCCAGCAGGGTCTAGACAGACCCTGCAGGGATACCCGATCCTCCCGTGAACTTCCAGGTGACGTCAGTAGTGACATCACCTGGAAGGGAAAGCCCGATCGGGCATTTCTATCTGTAACAGTTTTCCGGCTTCGCGCCGGAAACTGTTACAGGAGATCGGGCAGCAGAAAGCCAGCGACGCTGGCTTCTGCTGCCAGGGAGGGGAGTCCAGGCTGTCAAACGACAGCCTGGTCTCCTGTGCAGCGGCAGGGATGTGTCCCTGACGCTGCACGAAGGGCTAGACGTACCGGTACGTCCATAGGGGTTTCTTAGTGGGCGTTTTTTGGACGTCCCGGTACGTCTATAGGGGATTGAAGGGGTTAAAACTGAAATATAAAACAAGGGGGGTGGGAAAAGCGCTAGACAGGACTTTCTGAAGGTAATTCTTTGTCAAAAACATATTAAACAGATTCTTGAAAATCCTAAAAGTTCATAACATAGATCATTTCTACTAATTAAAATTGAATTAAATTTACTGTCCAGAGAAGTCTGGTCAGAAGTGGTCTTCACTGAAGATTTGCAGCCAAACAGACATAACTTGGATGTGGAAACAAGATCAAGTGAGTCAATTATTAATGAAAACACAGGAACTGGGGTGCAGAAAATGGCAGCAATTTCTCTGGACCGATGAGCCAAAATTTGAAATATTTGGCTGTAGCAGAAAACAGTATTTTCAAAGAGCGGAGCGAAGAAGGGCTGGAGAGCGGTACAAGAATGAGTGTTTGCAGGCAATAGTGTGTTTGCATGTGCATTCGCCTGTGTTCCTGATTACCTGTGCATGACCTGGCTTTCCTTGACAGAAAAAGTCAAGAGAGAAGCGGAGCTGTGAAAAAAGAGACAAGTAGTCACAGAAGGACCATCTTTAATGCGGGCCAAAAGCCCGCAGCGACCGTAATTGCGGGGGTCTTAACCCGCGATCACTTCTGCAGGGGCCCTGCAGCTTACCAGTATGAGCAACGTCTCTTGTTCCGCCGAGGATAGCAGAAACTGCTCTGTTCGTGCTTCCCCTGGGAGGCACACAGAGTGCGAGCAACGCAGAGGGAAGCAGTGCCCCCTGCTGAAGTCTGCGAGCGGCACCGAGATCTGCAGTTCAGGTAAGGGGATGGGGGAGGTTGTATTACAAGTATGAGTGATTGAAGGAATGAATGAGTATCTGAATGAGTGAATGAATATATGAATGAGTGAATGAATGTTTGTAATGTTTGTATTGTTGTAACAGCCCATCCGGTGGGTGTCGGAGCCTGTCCTGTTGTGTGTGTGTTTGGGCTTCAGTGTGGCAGAGCCTGTTCTGGTGTGTGTGTTTGGCTGTCGGTGTGGCAGAGCCTGTCCTGGTGTGAGTGTTTGGATGTCGGTGTGGCAGAGCCTTTCCTGGTGTGTGTCTGGCTGTTGGTGTGGCAGAGCCTGTCCTGGTGTGTGTTTGGATGTCGGTGTGGCAGAGCCTTTCCTGGTGTGTGTGTTTGGGTATCAGTGTGGCAGAGCCTGTCCTGGTGTATATGCCTGGGGGTCACTGTGGCTGAGCCTGTCCTGGTGTGTGTGTGGGTGTTGCTGTGGCAGAGCTTTTCCTGGTGTGTGTGTGTGTGTTTGGGTGTCGGTGTGGCAGAGCCCTTCGTGGTGTGTGTGTTTGGGTGTCAGCGTGGCAGAGCCTGTCCTGGTGTGTGTGTGTGTGTGGGTGTCAGTGTGACAGAGCCTGTCTGCGTGTGTCGCTGTGGCTGAGCCTGTGTGTGTGTGTGTCACTTCGGCTGAGCCTGTCCTGGTATGTGTGTTTGGGTGTCAGTGTGGCAGAGCCTGTCCTGGTGTGTGTGTGTTGGTGTGGCAGAACCTGTCCTGGCCGGTGTGTAGTTGGTCATCTGTTTCCTGGCACTTACCGTAGGATTAAATAGAACTACTTAATTTATACTTATCCAGAAATAAAACGCGCCCTTGAATTTGTAGTCATTTCAGAGGACAAAACTTTCTAGGCCCAGAAAAATAATAGGTTTTGTGTTATTTTTTTTCAATATCCATATACCGTTTTTTAAAAAGGACTAGTGACTAAATTGTGACTTCAGGCATCGCATGTATGATTACTTTTTTTAATTGTACTGATGTACTCCCAGTCCCATAACATTACGTGTTGTGCATATTTATCTGTGCTGTCTTCAATAAACAGAGCTCTTTTTTACCCCTACACTAAGTCTAGGCTAGTGATTGAGGGAATATGAAGGGTTAATCCTTTGAGCAATTGAGCATTCACAGCAGGGAGGATTTATAGTGGAGCTACTCAGCCCGGGTACGGGTCTCCATCACACTGTAGATTTACATTTTGTATGTAGAAGCACACAAGGGCCTACATAAATATATCTGTGTCATGGATGAGTCAGCAAAATGCCTGTTTTCATTCATTAAAAAGGTTCGGATGGATACAAAAATGGGTGAATAGGGGGGTCAAGTTTGTTCATAGAACGGATCATGTTTTCAAAGGTTAGTTCCAGGAATGTGGGTGTTGTCACGCTCTGCTCCCCATATCTGTGTTTTGCAGCATTGCAGCCAATGCTGAGAATATGTGGTAGATTCATGTAACATTCTCCAAGCATAGGAAACAGAGTCTTTTAACAGCTACTAAACTGACATCAGCGATAGAGAACACCGATATTCTCAGGACATATACCATGTGCTGTAAATTCATACCTGAAGTAAACTGTGTGTGAAAAAAAATGACTACCACAAAGTTTGACAAAAACTGGTGATAGAATTAGTGCATGGAAAGCATTTGAAAAAGCCTGTGGTGTCTCGTTTTCAAAAATATATGTTGTGATGGGGTAAATTGCATTGGTCTGCTTCAAAGATGCCCCGAATAGCACATGGGGCAGAATTAACAGATTTGGGAAAAATTATTTCAAAATAGCAAAAAGCTACACATAACTTGCCCTTTAACTTTCAAAAAGCAAAAAAACCTAAAAACATTGGGTATTTCTATTTAGCAGGGTTTTCATTAGCTTTTATAGATGAGTAAAATATTTTACAAGTAAAATTCAGAAAAAATATTTTATACTTTTTCTTATAGTAAATTATATGACACAATCAAAATAATGACATCCTTCTTGTCCTAAAAAAAATATATATATATAACTTGTGTGGGTTCAGTTAATAATAAAATTACAGAAAAACACTTGCACCATAGAAATGTTACGAAGGGTACAAAAAAAATCAATCGGGTTGAGGTCTGGACTTTGATTCTTTTCTTTTTCAGCCATTCTATTGTAGATTTGCTGGTGTGCTTTGGAGTATCGTCCTGTTGCATGACCCAATTTCAGCCTAGCTTTAGCTGTCTGACGGCCTCAAATTCCACTCTAGAATATGTTAAAGTCATGAACTTTAACATTTACCATGCTGAGGTCCGTAGAGTCTGAGATGTGACGCTTTGCTTTCTTGCAATTTCTCCGAGCATTGTACCGTCTGACCTTGGGTTGAATTTGCGGAGACTTCCACTCCTTGGAAGATTGGTCTTGAATGTTTTCCATGTTTGAATATTCTTTCTCACATAAGGCTTTATACCCCTTCCCATATTAATGGGCAGTAAATTAATTGCTTCTCTAAGATCATTGCTGATGTCTTTGCTCCTTGGCATTTTGTTAACACATACCTGAATAGCTTGATTATTGTTGAATAAATCATTACATGGTATAATATGTCATGTGTGGTTGTTCATCTGAGGTTATATTTACCTAATTTTTAGACCTGCTAAGGAACAGATGATTGTTATTATGTCCGGATACGTAAAACCATAGAATTCAAAGAGGTTGTACTCTTTTGCAATTTACAGAGTGGCAAATAGGGGGTTAAAAGGCATATCTGGGAGGCAGAGTGGCATATAGGGGTATAAGGCATTTCAGGTGGCAGAGTGGCATATAAGGATGTATAAGGCATTTCTGGGGGGCAGATGTGCATAACTGGGGGCAAGTTGGTAAATAAATACAAAAAAATAATTTATCTCAATCATAGTTTTTATTAAATATGAAAATATAGTTTACATGTGAATTTATATTTACTAGTAAAACTTTTTTCCTATAGGGTAGTCTAACATTCAGGCTTTTTCTTTTTTCCTAAATTAATATTCAAATGTTGGGGGGTCGTCTTATAATCGAGCAATTAATTTAGGAAAAAAGAAAAAGCTAAAGAAAAAAGTTTTACTAGTAAAGATTAATTCACATGTAAACTATTTTTTCATGTCTAATAAAAAAAAATGTATTCCTTTTATTTGCCAACCTGCCCTCCAGTTATGCACATCTGCCCTCAGGCTCACCACTCTGCTCTCCAGATTTGCCCTATACCCTCTATATTCCACTCTGCCCCCAGATATGGCTTATACTCACTTATATGCCACTCTCCCCCCAGAAATGCCATATACCCCCTATATGCCACTCTGCCTCCCTGATATGCCTTATACCCCCCCAATAGCCACTCTGCCCCAGATATGCCACTCTGTCCCCCAAACTTACCAGAGAATCCCGAGACTTGTCCCCCGTGCTTCAGACTCCCTCATGTCTAGTGGGGACAGCCTGTGGATGTCTGTGCGATGCTAACAGCAATCACACTCCTATCATACCCAGGCAACCAGTAAATACTGGAACCTAGGCATGATGGGACTGTGATTGCTGTTAGCAATCACATTCCTATCATGCCAAGTCAGCCAGTACATGCTGGCACAGGGTGACTGTAAGTGGTGTGCAGACCCCATACTGCTGGCAGCATCAATACACAAGAGGGGCAGCTAGCCAGGTTTCAGTATGTACTGGCTGACTTGGCATGATAGGAGTGTGATTGCTAACAGCAATCACAGTCCCATCATGCCTAGGTTCCAGCACTTACTCATCCATGCTATCACACACACACTCATTCAGATTTATTCCCTCAATCACGCATACACTCATTCAAACATCCTCCCTCACCCCTAACCTGCACTGCAGCTCTCTGGATGCCGCTCACAGACTTCAGCAGGGGGCACGGCCTCCCTCTGCATTCTCTTGTACTGCACAGAGGAAGCAGGACTGGAGCAGAGTCATGTGATGTCACGTGAACTCTCCTGAGTTCCGCTTCCTCTGTGAAGTACAAAAGGCCCTCCCACAGGTAAGCAGCAGGGCTCTTGTGATCCCGGTTGCCCTGGCTGCCGATCTCACGCAGGCCGCACCTCGAGGTGCCGCGGGCTGCATTTGGTCCGTGGGCCGCACGTTGGATGCCCCTTTGTTATGTTATTCTAGCACACACAACTGGCTGCTGCTCATACTAATTTTAGTGGAAGCTCAGCGACTGACTTCAATCGGAGTCACTGAGCATGTGCAGGAAGCCTGCTTACACTTTCTGCTTTCAGTTGAGGGAATTATGGAAGAATTTGAATAAGACAGAAAATACCTCAAAAATTAAGAATCCATGCACCAAACTATACAGAGTATAGGGATTACACATTTTTTGGCTGCTATTCTGAGTTGATTTCTAGAAACCAAGTCACTAACGTTCTTAGAGCTCTAAAGATAATGAGTATCATGTTTATAAACAACAAGTTGGGGGCAACTATATAAATGTGGAAAAATAACTGGAAAAAACTTGAATCGCCCTGTTGATTGCTGAACATATAGCTCTTTTGCCTGTAGAAGGTCTGAATGGTGGGATGATGCAGTAGCAAAAAAGAGCCACTTGGTTGGTCTTGCCCTCCAGTCCAAAAGTACCATCCCTCCCCAGTACAAGAAGATGAGAATCATTCCATCCATCTGGTCTGCCTGTTTCCATGCTGTAAAAATCTCAAAAACTTGGTTACCTCATAAACTTAAAGGAACACTTTACGATTTCATTTAAAATGGATACTAGAGGCCATGTTGCGTTTTACTGCATGCAAATTTGTCCATCTATTGTTTAGTTATTAGAGTTGGAAAACAAGACTTATGTCTCATTTAACTTCTCCCCGGGCTGCCTCTACCGAAAGAAAGCATACATCAGTATACTATTTGCACATACTCCCATTCTCGTCAATGGGAGAAGCAGAAGCCAATCACATTTACACTATATGGAACTAAAATCCTTCTGGCCCTAAAATGTACATATATCAATGGATACTATACATTACAGTGTTGGTTTATAAATAAATTAGGAAAAAAAACAAAAAAATAACACCCTTGTATAATATTCTTAGATTGGTGTATTTATAGTACAACTTTTGAACATCTTAAATAAAATGTCTCCTTAATTGTGGTGCTAATTGCTGAAAATGTTACTTGTCCGCACAATAAAAAGGTCCTGCTTCTGCCTGTTTAGAAGAGTAATCAATCAGGAGCTACAATGTACAGTAAAGTGACACAGGCCCATTGCTGTCATCGAAGTTTAGGGAATATTCTGATGAAGAGGATCATACTAATAAAGGTGAAACAGACAAAAATGAGCATGATCCAGAGGAGCCAGTTAACGGACTTCTTGGCATGCTGCTCCAGGCGGTCTGATTCTGTCCTCAGCTTTTCAAAATTCTGGTCAGCGAGCTTCAGTGACTGGGAGAGTGTCTGGGTGGAAAGGGACAGGGAGTGAGAAATACACAAAAGAAAAAGACGTTTAGCAGAGCAATAAGTATAGATGCACATGTAACTGAGATGAAAGTATGCAATTACGAAACTAGTCAGAATTACAGTGCTACATAGATGTGTATTGTGGCTTCTTCTCTGCAATACCTGGTTGTCCTGTTTTATAACGTTTTGTGCAGCCAGGGTGTTGTTTTTAAGATTTTGGGTCAGACGCAGCATCTCTTCAGCCAGCTTCTCCTGCAAGTTGTGATGGTGCTGTAACACTGCATCAAGTTCTGCTGCAGACTGCTTGTCATCAGACATGGAGCCCCTAAATGATGGAAAATATTGTTAGGCAGCAAGACCATCTCTCCATATGCTGTACAAACCAGCTGTACATACATATGTATTGTGCTCATCATGATGACCAACACTACTTCCTGGGGCAGGTTGGTAATAAATATGCACCAAGGGTACATGTACCGCTATCTTTGAAAGGTAAGCCTGAAGAACTGATATAATTTATTATATCTATCATAGCATAGGTATATAGCTATGCTGATTGCAAGACAACACCAAGGACCAATGTTAGAGTTTTTACAACAGAAAAAAGAGGGTAGACTAGAAGGACCAAACAGTTCTTATTTGCAGTCCAAATCTATTAATTGTATAATTACACAATGCTGAAGAGGATGGATGCAGTTGAAGCCGTGTTTCAGTACGGAGAAAGATGTTTAACTGTGGCCACGTTAGTTCATTTGAAATTGGACTTTTAGCTTCCCTTGTTTCCTAAGGGCAAGGTTCTGTCAATTCTTCATTTTTATTGCTAGACTCAGAAACACAAGATTACAGCGTGTTATAAACACTACTCACTTCCTCTTCCTTGGATAAGAGTCACCTGAATCTGTAACAGAAAGTGAATTATAATGCTTACTCTTACAGATTTCCCCTCCACAAATAAAACATACTGGGAAAGAATAACAAAGACAACAAAAATATAAGCGCAGTGATCCCTCAAACCCATTCCCATACAAGCCCCATGTATACACATAAATTAGAGCATTGTTTCATCTAGTAAAGGATGTAACTTGTTGCCACACCAGATTTATTGCCAATTACATATTTATTTATAGAGAACCAGCTGATTCTTACTGCTACTACAAGAAGGAAAGTGAAAATTAATTATAACTTTTAAATTGACAATAGCATTAAGTATTAAGGAAAACATTGTAAGCTATGCTTTCCATTATTTCAACTTCTTAATAGCGGTAAGGTGAGTGAACTGAGATAATTGTGCTCACAGCATAACAAAAGCCTGACAAACATGCTGTACATAGTGTTTCTAACAACACAAACTGTAATAGGGCTTTTGGAGAATTAAAAAAACAGTTACCTCCGTTTTGTTTTTAAATAAACAATAACAGTTGGTGTGACAAGACGACTCTTAACATACCAAATTAACCATGCATTATGCATTATGCAGAGCCATCTTGCTCTACTCGATATTTTTTTTTTTCACAACAATATTTTTATTTGAATGTATTTGTATGACTGTTTTCAATCACACGTATATGGTATTATAACACCTGGTTCAAAAAATAACAACATGTTATTAACAACAATAAAAAAAACCTTACCGTTAGGGGACAAGGTAGTCTGCAAAAAAGATGAAGAAGAGGAGGAGAGTTAAAGTTCAACATTAGAAAAAAACACCTATAGAAATATACACTCTTGTTTGGGCACCTGCATGCAATTTGCTCTGAATCTGTATATCTATATATATACACACACACACACACATTTCTATAAGAATAAGAATGAATCAGATGAGAACCTTTGCACGAATATGCAGTATTTACTTTTACCACCCTTTCATTCACACTCATTGAAAAGGTGCTTGGTAACTAAAGCTTCCAAGGCCGATTCATTTCCTTGTACAAAGGAACACATCTGTTGCTCCTTGACTTTCCAGTATGAGTCACATCAGCAGTTATCGTGTACCCTAGACCGTGAATATGTCTGCATCTCCCTGCTTGCTCTCCAGGCAGACATTCCAAGGACTAGACACTTTCTCAAGGCTTGAACAGCATGATAAAGGACTACATATCTCTAAGGAATCATTTGCTTGCAGAATTAACCTTGTTTGCATCCCAAAAATATCTAGTTGATAGGGTAAATTCTAATACCACATTAACTAAATATAAAAACGAAACAACTGGACCCAGGTAATTATTAAGGGTTTGGACCTTATACCGAGGATAATAATGCAACATGCATACCCAACAGTCCCCATTTTTAGACTTTGTAAAAACCTATTCTGCATGACATGAAAAAAGGAAATGTCCTTCATAAACCAGAAGAAGGCATACTACATCTTGCAGACCATTAAACAGACAACTGTTTTAACTGTACTTTATGTTTTCTAGTAGTCCACTTGTTATAGCGTTTTAAATGTGCCATGCCACTAGGATATTAGAAAATAGTATGTTCCCATTGTAAATAACAGTAAACATTTTAGGTCTATGGATGAAATTGAAGGTATTACGTTTTTGAACCACTTTTACGTTAAAGTCCACAACACAGATGAAAAACCTGACTGGACAATGAAAAGCTACTGTATTATGACATTGTGATCGAGATACAAATGCTCTACTGCCATCTGAAGGTAATAAACAGACCTCTGTTTATCTGCGTATCTTATTAGGTAGCAGCTGCAATGGGCAGAATGTGATCATACCTCCAGATAACTATGGTAGCTCAAATGCACAGATTGCCTTTGCACCAAAATTATTTAGGAAACAGCAATTATGGTCTAAAAAAACTGTATGCAGAGCGGTAAACATGAACATTTTATTGGTTTATTTGGCAACCGCTCTACATTAACAACATTGCTACAAGATTATGGTCCATAGTGACACAACTAAAACCTAACACAATATATCCTGCAATATGCTATTTATGTGTGGGTCGTATCTAGTAATACCCTAGATATGCTCTGCTCGCACACTCACCTTTCCAAGTAGCTCTTTCCTCATTTCGTCAGTGTAGCGAGCTTGGGTCTGAAGGTGAACAGTTTTAGTTACTGGTGTTCGTTCTTTACTGATTGTGGGTGTACGTCCAGGAGCCAAAAACTGGTTGGCCAGAGCTTTTTCTGAAGATGAAGCCTATAAGTAAAAATGATGGGTTACAGATGAGGATAAATGTTGTATTGTCCATTGTCTGATCATTGACCTATTGTTTCAGGTTAGTGTGCAGACCAACCAAATTAGCTGGATGTTCTAACAATGGTTACCATTTATAGCAAGGGCGTCCAAACATGCGGCCCGCATGAGATCTGCAGCGTCAACAGAGCACGTAGGTTGGTGCATCACACCCAGATGCTCTGAATAGCAGGGGCAGATTGGGCGGGAAGCACAGTGCAAGGGGTGACGTTTGCTCCAGCTGACTCTCCCTACCTTCTCCATAGACCCTGTCCATGTTTTTGTCTTCTTATCCGCTGCTCCACTTCTCCTTTTGCCTTTTTTTCTTCTTCCGCTTCTCCCAGTGTCTTCTTTCTTTGCCCGTTTCTCCATGAACCAGGCCTCCCGGAGCACTTCCACAAAAAGGTGGAGCCTCCGGGCACACCCTCTCCAACAATTAGAGGAATGTGGAGAGAGGCTATCCTCATGGCTCCACTCATTTGGGGAAGTACTCCAAGAGGCCACAATAATAAAAATGGATTCATGGACAAAGAAGAGTTTCTCCGTGAATTTGTCTGCGTTATTATGTCCCCTTGAAGTACTTCCAAGAAGCGGACAAAAAAAGAAAACTGAAGAACAAGAAGAGGCAAGAGAAGTGGAGAAGGTAAAAATACACTGAGATTGAGAGTGTGTGAAAGTGTACGAGAGAGGGAGTGAAAAAGCAACAAAATGCCAACAAAAATTTATAGTAATGGGAGCTATGCTACACCATCATCAATGTCTGGCTCAGTGTATAGTGATGGGATTTAAACTATACCACTGTCTGTCCGGATCACTAAATAATGATGAGTCGTGCTGTACCACAAACTGTGTCTGGCTGACTATGTAATGATAGGGGTCATGCAGGAAACAATCTATTCTACAACAGCCATAAGAATCACCTCTCCTATGCCTCCCTGCTTCTTCTTGTGTCTAGATGTAATGTCACCACCGGTATTATGATACAAGTCTTATTACAACTTAATGTATTGGTCCTTTGCCAGTGATTCTGATACAAGTAAACACATCCTGAAAACTGGAGCACCACAGCAAAGATATCGAAAACAGAGCAAATGAGTGCCAAGGGGAGTGGGGTGTCCTCACACTTATTTTTAGTGCTGGGTTTATTTTGTTTTATGCAAATTAATGATTATATCCATTACAGTTTATTGCATATCAGATTTATTCATAACATCATTATACTCCAGCACAGACACATATGGCGTAGTGAAGCAAAATATCAAAGTCATTTTTTGACACGGAATATTCTTACCAGCTTATCAGCTTCTAACAACCCCTTTAGGAAGTCCACTTTCCTAGAATATTCTATGAGAAGTTCTGGAGCAGGCTTTCTATAGATAAAAAGAACAGAATTTACTTGTTAGCATTTTCCTTCGCAAAACAACTGGCTGACACACATACCAAGTCTTTGAAACTATGAAAGAAATTGCAGGTGTTGCTTTATGTGCAGGGTGTGTGGCATCATTTATTGTTGCGGTAGTTATTTTGACAAGAACAGGTGTGTGAGGGAACTGTCCGTCACTGGGGCCCCTGGAGAGAGGACTGAAAGCAAGCCTGCTACCCAGATTATGGACCCTGTCTCTCTGCCCTGGTGAGTGGGACACGCCTAGGACCCGAACTCCCCGGTCTTCAAGTGCACCCCAGAACTGGTTAGTGGGAGAGCTGCCTCTTGCCAGCCCCCTGCATCCACAACTCTAGGAGCGATGGAGCTCTCTGACTGAACTGGTTGCAGACCCGGTTGGAGTCTGGCCCCAGTTCAGTCTTCTTTTTAAAGGGGAGATATGTGACAGAACTACATTGCTGGGACAGACACAGCCCCCTGAGAGTTGCAGTCTCGTGGGCACTGGATATTTGGGCCATGGTTCCTCCTGTGGGGGACGTGTGGGGGGGCACTTGTAAAAATGCAGGTTGAAATGTACAAAGACTATCTGCTCACACCATAGGAAGACCCCTTCCATAGTCATTGTTTCCCTGCACCTTAAGTTAGTTAGTTTTTAAATTGTTCTAGTTAAGTCTTAATCTTGTGTGACGTAATTCAATTACCGTATTTGCTCGATTATAAGATGACCCTGATTATAAGACGACCCCCCAAAATCTGAATATTAACTTAGGAAAAAAAAAAAAGCCTGAATATAAGACGACCCTAAAGGAAAAAAGTTTTACCAGTAAATGTTAATTCATGTAAACTATTTTTTTTAATAAAAGCTATGATTGAGAAAAATATTTTTGTTTTTATTTCCTTGTATTTTCCAACCTGTCCCCCAGTTACGCACATCTGCCCCCAGGCTTGCCACACCAATAGGGCACTGTGGCCCATGATATGCCTTTTAACCCTCTATATGCCACTGTGCCCCATGGTATGCCTTTTGACCCCCTATGTGCCACTCTGCCTCCAGAAATGCCTTATACCCCTATATCCCATTCTGGCATTTAGGGGGTTAAAATGCATATTATGGGGCAGAGTGGCATATAGGGAGGTATAAGGCATTCCAGGAGGAAGAGTGGCATTAAGGGAGTTAAAAGGCATTGTATAGAGCACTCTGCCTCCAGAAATGCCTTATACCCCTATATGCCACTCTGGCATTTAGGGGGTTAAAAGGCATATTATGGGGCAGAGTGGCATACAGGGAGGTATAAGGCATTTCAGGAGGCAGAGTGCTCTATTAAATGCCCCCTTAACACCACTCTGCCTCCTGAAATGCCTTATACCTCCCTATATGCCACTCTGCCCCATAATATGCCTTTTAACCCCCTAAGTGCCAGAGTGGCATATAGGGGTATAAGGCATTCGAGAAATGCCCTATGCCCCCATTTAACACACACACACACACACACACACTTACTTACTTACTTACCGGTGCTTCCAATTTCCTGCTGTATTGCCGGGGCAGCGGGTTGACGTCTCCTTCCGCTGCAGCCGGAAGGAGGTGGAGTTGGCAGCGGGGGTTTGTCTGCGTCCGTCGCAAATACCTTCCCCGGCTGTCAGAGATCAGAGCTCTGAACTCTGACAGTCGGGGAAGGTCTACGCGACGGACGCAGACAACCCCCCGCTGCCAACTCCTCTATTTGAGGTCTGATTAGAAGACGACCCCGATTAGAAGACGAGGGGTATTTTTCAGAGCATTTGCTCTGAAAAAAACCTCGTCTTATAATCGAGCAAATACGGTATGTACTGATGTGATTGAATCCTTTTGTTCTGTTTAAAACCTGGCTGTTGTCTTGATGTTTCTGTGTATAAAAATGCTATATTCTGTTCAATTAATTGTTCATTCTTGCTGTACTCTCTCGAAGGTAGTTGTGTCTACTTATTGGGTACACGTAGCAGGGTTCCAAGGTGTGCATGCTGACTGGTGCTGGAAGTGATTCTGGGGACAACAGGAGGATACATCTGGGTGATCTCTGGGAGTGACTACAGCTCCCTTGATGAACCCATTACAAGGTGCATGTTCACTTTTATAGGTATCTATATAACCATTTGAGCTAGTGATTTCAGACAAAAAAACAAATGATCACTGGGACTATGTGGAAAATTGCTCTGATGATGAAAATCTATTGTACACGTCCTTCTTGCAATGTCTTATCTCTAGACTTCAATACCATGGGAGTATAGAAAGGGAAGGAAATCCTTTCAGATACTGGCAGAACATTAAGAAAGCAAACATGATTTCCTTAATTATTTTCATATCCAGAATAACTCTTTCCAAGTATCTGCACAAGAACAGTGTCCTAACTCTATGTCATAGACTAATTTCCTATCTGTTTTAACCATCAGAGTACGAATAATGGAGGTTGTGTAGCTTGCGGGTGGTGGTAAGAAATATTTTTTAATTGAAAATCTTATAAACTGCTAAGGTTAAATGAATTCACTTATGCTGCTGTTTGTTTTATGGCTGCTACCCATTTCATGGTCAGCTCTAACACAACATACAATCAGACATAATGTAAATTCATACTGTTCACTGTAGAGATGCACCTGTATATGCATACATGATTTTAACCCCTTTGTGACAAAGGTTTGTGTTTAGCTGTAATTTTCTTCTCTCTCATTTAACGTATCCACACAGGTTATATATTGGGGTTTTTTTCAGGATAAGAAGGTGTTTCTTTAGATACCGTTATTTTGCTCATAGCTAATTTAGTATAAAAAAAAAAGTTATAAAACAAGGTGAAAATTTAAAAAAAGTTTTTTTTTCCATTTGAAAAATATTTTACTCATCTTCAAAAGCTAATGAAAAAAACTGCTAAATAGATTCTACTATTGCTCCCGAGTTTGCAAGTTATAGGACAATAAGCACAAGTAGCATATTGCTATTTCAAGACCGTTTAAAAAAAAAACAAAAACAAAAAAAACTGGTCATTTTGCCCCACTCTATTCCCATCAAACCAAATATTTTTGAAAACTAGACCCCCCCCAGGGTATGTCAGATGCTAGTATTCTAACTCTTTCCATGCACTCATTCTACTAACAGACCTTGTACTTGGTATGAATTTACAGCTACTGGTACTGTCAAACACCACCTTAATATATGTTCAGCAACATCTCCTGAGTCCAGTGATACCATCCATGCATGGGTTTCACATCTGGTCCTCCGGACCACATGTCCTATTTGGGATGTTTTTGAACCTGGCCAATTACAAAATCAAATATTTTTGAAAACTAGACACTCCAGGGTATTTCAAATGCTGGCATTTCAACCATTTCCATGCACTAATTTTACCACCAGCCTTTGTCGAAGTTTGTAGTGATCATTTTTTTTAGTGCCCCCCCCACACATATGGTACTGCAGGTATGAATTTATAGTTCCTGGTATATGTCACTGCCAAATAGCCACCAATATATGTTCAGCAACACATATATGTGATACCACACATGCATATGTTTGTTTGGGTGCTAACATTTCACATTTGGGGGGTGCACAAATTTATTTTCATTTTGACTTATGGTCAATTTGCGCCTATGACATGGTTTTTTAAAAAATATTTTGACATTTTCAATTTTTTTATTTAACTGATTAATCCCTAACTGATCACTTAGCGATTAGTGAGCTGGGATCCTGTCACGCGCGCCGCCGCAGCACTTACCTCGGGTGCTCGCGGCGGCTCTCTCCGTCCGCCCGATGACGCCGTGCGGTCACGTCGGGGGTCGCGGCTCCACCCCCGCCACGACCCGACGTCAGCAGAGCGTCACACGCGCCGCCGCGCCCGTCACTGCCACCGGCGCCGTACGAACATGTCGGTGTCGCGGCTCCACCTCCGCCGCAACCCGACGTCGGCAGGGTAGTCCTGCCTCCGCTCCCCCGCTGGGGCTTGTGCCTGCACGCCGAGGACGTGCAGGCAGATATCACCAGGACAGCAGATAGGCAGTCTGCCGCGGCCGCGATGACGTCACGCGGCGCACGCCACACGCTACGCACACCACGCCGCGGCCTATCTGTGAGTACCTTCTCCTATTTAAACGCCATTTGTATTTCTCTCCTTTACCCGTGTAACCAGTGTTTAGCTTTTGGGTGTGCTGTTCTGCGTTATATATCTCTGTTGCCTTGTGTACCGACTTTTGCCTGTTTTTTTGACTACGTCTTTGCGCTGCCTGCCTACGACCCGGACCTGTTTATACCGTTTACGCTTCTGATCTGCCTGCCTCGACCTCGGACCTGTTTATACCGTTTACGCTTCTGATCTGCCTGCCTCGACCTCGGATACGTTTTTGACCTCACTGCTTGCTGTTGCCCGTTATTCGGACTGTTTACTGGACCGTGCCTCATCCATATATCTGCATAGTTGGGTCCTCCTTCGCTCCCTAACCCCGTGACAGATCCATTGGCCTGCAGGGTTGCCTGCAGTACCTGTAGTGGACCTGCAGGGGGCTCAAAGTTCTCAGGAGGGCTTGAGAGCCCCTCTGGGAACTCTTATTTTGAATGGGGCACTGCCATCTTGTTAAAGGCAGCATGTCTATCAGGCCGTTTGAAATGCTCCTAAGAGCGATGAGACAAGATCCCTGATTTTTCTTGTGTGTTGCTGAATGCCTCTATGTAAATGCACTTCAACAATCTCCTTCTAAGCTCAGCCAATGTTGCTGATCACATCTTAAGGACTTTTTTTTAACCCCTGGGCACCGCCATAATTGAAAGGCAAATTCAATATAGTGAAAATGACCACTCCCAGGAGCAATCGTACAGGGCCCTACTTTTTTTTTTGTGTTGCTGGATGCTTCAATGCCCAGGGATTGCAGCAATACCAGCTGAATGAACAAAGCAATGGACTGCTTTATAAAATCGTTTAACCCCATGACATGCTTGGCACGTCAATTGTCGTCCAAGATCATATCAGATCAGAATTTCACTTTAACCTTAGTCACGTAAAAAAAACCTCCTTGCTATGCCTTTCCTAGCTCCATCTTATTTAGCTGTTTGTAGACTTAATTTTATTCCCTTTATCACCCTCAAACCTGAATAGAAATATATATCTCATGTACTGTGTATGTTATACTTTTAGTTGAATAATTTTTGTTGAATAAATCATTGCTTATTGTTGCCAGTCATGTAAGATGATGTATAGCTTTATAGCTTATGTCCTTTATAGCTAAATCCTAGAAGGGGGCTGCTCTACATGGCTTCTCTTTATTTTAGCCTTATCAGAGCCCTTGTCAGATTTGGACCAACAAGCTTTGTAGTAAATGCCCCGTAGGCAAAATTGGTCAGTAATTTCCTCTATTCCTAACAATGCCTCTGCTACTATGACCCCCCAAAACCATAAAACCCAAAGCATGATTTCATATTCACAGACCTACAGAATACAAATAAAACTGTTGAATTACAGAAATCCATAACTATTACTTTAGACCTAAACAAGAACCTTGACAACTTGATGTATTACCCATAATCCCTGACGTCACCTGAATAAGTAATACAATTAATAGAGGAAGCAGCAGACGTTCCTCAAGCGTACTTAAATACGTCAATAACACAGCAGCGTATTTTCACTGGTTGCTCTGGAAACCATTATTTGTGCTATATTTAACAATCTTCCTGTAATTCATTCAATCTCAAGTGTTTCCTCCTGTTGGCAGGCAGGAATATAAATGTACATTTTTACAATTTTGTTTTGTTTCCTTCATTTATAACAATAAGGAAAATATAAAAAGGTAGCTAAAATACTTAGTGTCACCGTGGAATTATTTCATGATAATTTCATCTATTCTTGAATATCCTTTTAAAAATAAAAGCTTTGTGCAAAGCGATAAACTTTATTTGATCCTACCGTAAAACACATCTAAAATGAAAATCTTAGACGTAATTAAACACAGAGCATAGTACAAAAAAAACAAAACATTAAAACAACCCATGCATTTTTCAAGTTTTGATTTAGTTTTGCAATTTGTACTTAAAGTATTAAGAGGGCTATTTTAGATACTTATTTGTACTTTGGTTGTTTTAAGTGAACTTTTTTTTTTATATTTATATGCTTTTACACAAGCATATGTACCCATAATTATGATGTGCACCATTTTTGTTTTTTATTTCTTAGTTGCTAACTTTCCTTCCCTCTCTCGCCTCGTGTTTTCAACTTGCCTGCCACATACCCACCTCCCGATTCCTACTCCATCACACACAGTCTACCCTGAAGTGTGACAGATACTAACCTGGGCTTACCTGTCCCTTTACTCCTCATACCCACCATATAATGCCATACTGCAGCACTCTCAATTGTCTAACCTCTACCTGC